>NW_010125715.1:20168-20550 GCF_000699245.1 Pterocles gutturalis | reverse complement strand
ACAACATGGTGTCTGCTCGGCTCGGGAGCCTCTTCTCAGGAATGATCCTATTGACTAAGGGGATTTCTTAGTATCTCAACTGGAGCCACCTTCTCTTTCACCTCCAGGATACCCTCTGAGCTCCAAGGAAGCTGAGAAAGGCAGAGAAGGAAGGGGAGAGATGCTGCAAGTGTGTTGATGCTCTATTGGATGGAGAAATGATTCAGGCATGAGCCCAAAAGCTTCCAGGTAGAATTCAGAGACCTCGAGCCGTGGTCCCCACAGCCTCAGCCTCTCCCAAGCTGAGGGTCTGTCTTGGGTGGCTGCAAAGGTAGAGCTGGAGATAAGGTTTGGAGCTGCAGCAGCAAAGCTCCTTTTCCCGCACACTGCTGGGCTTTGTCAG
>NW_010125715.1:19192-20154 GCF_000699245.1 Pterocles gutturalis | reverse complement strand
GCTGGGACTGGGCTCTGGGGCTGGGAATGAAGCATTGCTTATCCTGCTCGTCCGTTCTCTACAGGAGTTTTGGGAATCTTTGTAAATAAGCCAAGAACATGAGAAATAGAAATTCCTCCCGTTCCAAGTCCTGCCTGACACTGCCCAGATCCTTTGTTCTTGGCTTCTTTCTCCCTCCCAAGGCCTCAGGGACGTTCTTCCAACAACACACTGCCCTGCTCAGCCTCTTCCACTAATTAGCGGTTATCCATTAACAAGCCATCAATAACTCCATCAAATTAGCCCATCTCCTGAGGATCTCCTTCCCCAGGTGCTATCAATGCCACTTAGCACCAACAGGAAAGGAGCACTCAAGATATATATATATATATATATATGTATGTGCTTGTATACAGCCTCTTTGTTCTTGCTAACTTTATGTGGCTTCTGGTTTTAGCTTGTCCATGGAGAGATCAGGATCAGCCTGTATCCTGCTTATTGCTAGCAGTCCTGCACTCTAGTCTGTGCTGGCAGAGAGGAGTTGGACCTTTCTGGCATCAATTTTCTTGCTTTTTGTTGGAGGGAGGGTGTAAGGGTTCCAGGAAGGTTTTGAAAGAGCCTGTGGTATCCTGTGACCTGGTCATGATGGATGCAGGATGGTAAGAAATAAGCTCTAGGTGTTGCAATAGAGACTGTTCAATAAAATGAATGTTTTTCAAAGGAGAAGGAAAATAGCAGGAGCTAGTAGAAGAAATTATGTTTTCAGCCCTTGAAGGGGAATTTGCAGAAAGAAAAATCCTTTTTAAAGTGTAAAATGGTGTCAGTAGGAACATAGTATTGTTACTCCTTTGATGAGACCTGAATATGGGAGGACTTGCAGGTTATCCCAGGTGGGAGGAGAATGTGGCAATGGTCTGGAGATTCCTTTGAAGTGCTCTGGTCCTATAAAGAAAGGACACACAGCTGCTCTCCTGAACCCAGCA
>NW_010125715.1:13345-19161 GCF_000699245.1 Pterocles gutturalis | reverse complement strand
GCACGTGGCTGTGCTCAGAGCTCTGCCCTGCTTTGTCAGTGCTCAGCAGAGATGTCTCTGACCCCAGCTCTGCTCTGGGCCATGCTCTCAAAGCCCTCCCGAGCTGAGCTGGAAATTCCTTGCTGCTTTTCTCCCTTTGCCATGGTTTCTCCTGTTTATTTCACCCGACACACATATGCTGCTTTGCTTTTAAGACATCACCTTGCAAGTTCTCTCATCCCATTCCTGAGTGCATCCATGTGCTTTGGTTTTGCATTGTTTGGGGTGTGGGTTGCTGCTGGTTTGTTATCCTCTATCAGTGCCTGTTCTTCTAATGCTGAAGGTGAGCCATAGGGGTGGGATCAAGGCACAGGAGGATGAGAGAAGGTAAATGTATTGACCAGGACAGCTCTGCATGGCTGGGAGCTCTTAAGCTGTGTGATGGTCTTGCAGGGGAGATGATGGAAGACTGAAAATTTGGGATACCCAAACCTAGCCTAAGGTGGAGGATAGAGAAGGGAAAAGGATGTGATAATCCCTGGCATCTGCTTTTTGCTCTTGTACCCTCCAGCTTTTGGTTCCTGATAGAAGCAGGGCAGCACCCAGCTGGTGTGAATGGAGCTGTACCTGCTCCCATCAGCCAGGAAGGTGAGTGTGTGATTTGATGCTATGCTTTTAGAGCCCAGATACCTTCTGAAAGCTTCTCCACCTTGTCTCTCTCCACAGGTCCATAGAGTGGCCAGCTATTTCCTAGTTCCCTAAGGGAAATGCTAAACAGGGACCTAAGAATCTACATACCCAAATCCCACGAGTAAGCTGCGGGCACTCTGCTGCACTGAGGCCAGCAATGCAGCTGGGCGGTGCGCTCAGTTCTGCTCAGGTAGCACAAAGGAACAGGGCAGTGGCTGCAAATTAATTACTGTTAACGATACCACCTTCCTGCAGAGCCCAACAATTTCTGCAGAGGGCACAAGGCTTGGTTTTATCAAGTGCCCAGCCTGTAAAGATGCCTTCTGGCATCCCTGTGCTGTCCGTGAACCCATATGTTCCCAGTGGGAGCCGTGGAGCTGTCAGGCAGTGCTGGATGGAAGCATGTTTTGACTCATGGGCCAGAGGCTGTGCAGAGAAGTCTATCGTTCCCAGTCACTTCTTTAATTGACACAGTGAAAGAAGCCACATCTTCCTGCCTGATTCTGACCAGGGCTGTAATTGAATTCAGCTCAACATCTCCGCTTCAGCCCTCCAGGGGCCCGTCAGTTAATGATGGATTTTTTCTCGCCTTGAGAATTTCTCCTTGTTCCCATTGTTTTTATTTAATAGGATCTAGTGAGAAAACCGGTAGTTGTAAATCTCCCCCTCCCCATTTCCTACCTTTCCCAAAGGTGCCTTGTCAAGAAAAGTGCTCGGGCATTAAAAGAGAGACAAGTGAACTTCAGGGATTGAAAACGTGTGCAGCTTTCCTGTCTTTTGTTCATTCATCCTTCCTCTCGCTCCACAGCTCTTTTGTTTCTCCTTGCCAAAACTGCTTGCGCACGCTTCACTCAGGATCTAATGAAACTGTTTTAGAAACTGCAAAGCTGAATTGGATCCTTCTTTTTTTTTTTCCCCTCAGAGTGCAGCGTCTGTTTAACCTTTCTCCCTTGGCATCCACCTCGCCCGGCAACCTATTTGCAAAGAAATCCCAGTGCTGACTGGGTTTAAAATGGTGGTTGCTGGGGAGGTCAGCAGGAGTCTGTGATATGCTGTAGGTACAATTCCCAGCTGGCTGCAGGGGGCAGTTACTCCATGGATCTGACTTTGCCTGGTCTCTCCGAACCCTGCCAAGATGTCGAGGTTTTTCATTGCTCCTTGAAAGGGAAACAAAATTTGCATGTCAAAGAGTGAGGAAGGACAGGGGTCGGCTGTTCTCCAGCATCTTTATCCTCTTCTAGTCTCTCTTCCCCCTCCCCACATCCCCCTGGCTCTCCTTTTTGGCATTCCTATGCCACTAATGAGTTATTGCTGCATTAAAGTGTCCACTCTTTATGGGAGAAATCTTGGGGTTTCTGAAACTGTTGGATCCTGTTGAACATTCTTGTTAAACTTCGCCCTTAACTGCTGCGTGCAGGCAGCTTCCCACACAGACCAAAGTTCGGTCCCCAGCCCACCAGCTCTCCCCCACAGGCGGTGACGTGCGAGTCTCTGCACGCAGGAGGCGGTGAGGGGAGGGTGGTTGGGAGAACGTGTCTCTGAAGCAGTGACTGTTTGGTGAACGTGCAGAGACGAGTGGATTGAGTTTGGTGGTAAACCAGAGGAGAGCATGGTGTCTCCAGTCCCTGCTTTTGGAGAGAGCCCACTGACCCTGCTCCTTGTCAGCCACAGCTGGTGATGGGTGGGAGGAAGGAGTGCAGGAGGCAAGTCCTCTCTGACCCTTTCCTTGGTGGTCCACTCTTCCTGCATACACATGTGAGAACAGATGGAGTTGCCCAGGTTTTGCAGGAGATCTGGGTCCGTTTTAGGTGATACCTGCCTGAAGGGCTAGAAGGCATAGGCTTTTCCCCTCCTTCCCTTCACCCTGTGATTCTTCCCCAGTTTCCAGAAGTCTTTCTGGTTTGTTGGGATTTTTGTTTTGTTTTTGTTTTGGTGGTTTTGGGTTTTTTTTTTTCACATGTGGCTGCCAGGTCTGTGCTACACTTCTCCCTGGGGATCCACATTCACTGTCCAGATCTCCTGGAGGAGGAGTGCCAGGAAGATGCTCATACACAGCTGGGAAGAATGTGTGGAGCTCAGGATGTTGCTTCCAGCAGCCTGCTCCTGAGACCATTAATACCATCCCTTCATATGATGCTGAGGCTGGTTACACCAAGAACTGATAGGACAACATTGCTCTGTAATATCCCAGATATGCCATTACCTGCGAAAGCAACAACCTGCTCTCTGTGTGCTGAGACTCTTCTAGCTGGCAGCAAGTGTCCTGGAGGCAGAGACAGTCATACCAACACATGTTTGTGTCCTGCCTCCACTGGCTGCGAGGAGGAAGAGATCTTTGTTGTTAGGTTGTGTTGAGACAGTGATGGGACCATTGGCTTAGGGACACTTAAGCATTTGTTTTCTACTCAGTGTCTTACTTTCCCCAGCCTGGCAGAGAGCAGGGGAGTGTCATCTGCAAGTCTGAGTTCAGATCCGCGGGAGCAGGGCTGATACCCTGCGCTTGTATGGGGTTGTTCTCATGCCCCATTTCCTTTGTGGCCACAAAGAAGAATTAGCAGGAGTCTGCACCTGCTTCCAGGAAAGGCTTCTGGAGGGGGCAGAGGATGATGGAGTCTCGGGAGTCTAGGAAGGATCAGGGCTCTGCTGGATTTGGCACAGTACAGACTGATATTGCAAGCTTGTGGTCAGGGTGGTTGGAAAAATCATTGCTGTCAGCAGGACAGGACTCGGAATTAAAGTCATCACCCTGATGATTTGTAGAACTGAGCTGCTGGTGTAAGTGGGAGCTGCACCAGGCCACAGAGGACATGTTCCTCAGCCTGTGGGTCACCAAAGGCTGGAGCTTCCCCCCTTGCCCTACCTGCTGCCTGGCTGCTCCCATCACCCTCCCAGCTGCTTTTGGGCACAGCTGGGGCTTTTGGCTCCATCCCACAGCAGTGCTTTAGTCCTGGGGACCTCCGGCTTTGTCCTGGTTATGTCCCCAAAGCTGTGGAGACCCAAAGGAGATGTCCAGACAGCTAAGCTGCATGACCTGGGGGAAGGGAGGGCAAAGACATCCGAGTTCAGGGGTGATCATGTTAGTGTGGTGCATTAATGGGGAAATCAGGTCGAAGGACTTTATCAGGGATGTAAAGTGAGTTGGTGGGAGACTGGAAGTCTCCTAATGGGTGCTCTCCCCTGGGTTTTCTACCCTCTCATGAAGCCAGGATGTGCTGTTTTCAGACAGTACATTAACTCAACACTAAGAGGCTTCCTAGAGGTGAGTGGGGAGGAAAAAGCCAGGAGATGGAGGGAAGCACTAGAGAGAGCAATGCTGAGAGGTGCTGCTCTCGCAGAGGGTCATGCTGGGTCTGAACTCCCATGACTGTGGGGGATGATCAGGAGCCCAGACACCCCAGCCATGGGGCATGAGGTGGTGACTCGGCTCTGGACACCACAACACCAGCCCCTCCCTGACACCGACATGTCCTTGGAGGCACCTTCTCACCTGAGGAGCTGGGCAACAGCACAAGAAGGTCCCTCCCTGGTGCAGGGCATTCGGCTGCTTACCTTTGTGTTATAAGGTTAAATCACTGCTTCGTTACAGCCCTCAAATTAAGTCACCACCTTGCTGGATCAATACTATTTTCCATGATGCACTTGTGACACTAAGCCTGGGAGATGGATTGATGCTGGGAGGCTGAAGCACTGCAGGGGAGCTCCAGTTAGACCCAGCACTGGGCAGGGTTTGTTATCGGGGGGGGGGGAAATAGCAAATTTCCATGGAGAGCAGCAGCTGATGGGAGAGGCAGGAGGTGTGGTGGAATGGGGACATGAGGAGAGTGCCCGTGTCCCTCGGCACCCCGTTTTAGACTTGCAGAGCTATCACAGGGTGTCCTTGTCTGTGGGAAGCCTGTGGCAGCAATGATCTCCTCCAGCACCAGCAGCTCAGGCTAAAACGGGCTGTTCTGTCCTTCCCCCCATTCCTCTTCCCTCTGAGCAAGGTCTGGGAGAGGAACAGTCAAAGCAGCAGCTCCCATGGGGTGATCACAGTGGCACACAGACCTTTGGGGCTGCCCAATGGCCATGCTGACCCCTCTGCCCAGGAGGTACAGCCTTCCCACCCCAGCAGTCACCATCACAGAGGCTTGCTGTCCCCAGAACTGTCACCATGCACTGGCTTGGGTGTGATCAAAGGGGCCCTCCAGCTATCTTGAGCCTCTGGGAAGATGTTAACTGGAGTCCACCAGGTTACTGTGGTTCAGGTGGGGACTAGATCCAAGTGAAGAATCCCTGGGGCTGAATTTGGGGTGAGTCATGGGGCAGTTTGGGACCCTGGGTGCCAAATTGCTGTGTTCTGAGCAGCAGCCAAACCAGAAGAAGTTTGTGGCCGGAGTGAATCCTGGCAGTCCCAAATCCCAGCAGTGGGACATTTGCACTTCTGCCAGCACAGGGAGGCTTGGAGTGGACATCGTTGCCCTTTCCAGGGATGTGGTGTGGACCAGAGACCACCCACCTCATCCCAGCCACCCGCCCCGCTCCAGATGCCAGGGCTAAGGTCACCACCGCATCCCTCGCCCCCGCCTCGCTCAGATGGTGCCTTTCCCCCTCCCTTGCCGTTCTGCCCCCGGGACCACTAAGCACAGGATCCCCTGGCGCTCGGTGCTTGTTCAGCTGGCCGGTAGGAGCAGGTGGGGTGGGTGGTACGGAGCAGGGGCTACAACCCCCTTCCTGCTGCTGCAGCTGGACACCACAGCCTTTGGGAGGGGAATGGGACCAGTGGAGTGGGTGGACTGGGGGGGTTTAACCCTTCCAGGACAAGCCTGGCTCTGTTGAACATCTCTGTGTAAAATCAGAGCCTTCTGCAGAGCCAGCACTTCCCACCTGCCTCCCTGGGAGCAGGGGAGAATTCAGAGGAATAATTGTAGACCTAAAACTGTTCCTCACCCCCCAGACCCAAGCACCTCCTGCCCCCAGGGTGCCCACATCGCTGACAAACCAGAGCTCCTGGGTGCTGGCTGTATTTTTTTTTCCTAAACTGGTAACAGCATGATTTATTTGAGATATTTGACATTTTAAAAATGGGATTCCTCCTCTTAATCCCTCTCCAGGCCCGCCCAGAGGTGACCTGGCAGCCGTCACAGCCTTGTCTTTGGGCAGAGGCGGAG
>NW_010125715.1:392-13314 GCF_000699245.1 Pterocles gutturalis | reverse complement strand
TGGGTACCCAGGCAGCAGGTTGCTGCCCACCCCAAGGCGTGAGGAGGGGGTGAGTGGGTGCTTCTGCATAAAATACTAAGGCAACGGGAGGAGGGCAAAGCTGATAAAAATGGCCAGAGCAGCTGTGGCAATGTGGGCAATGAGGTGACATTGCAATCAGCTGTCACTTATTTTGAGGCTTATCATCTCTGTCTTGCTTCAGAAACCTTTTTCTTTCTGTCCCAAGAGCCCTCTTAGGAGCTGAAGCATTTCTGCAACCCAAAGATCTCTGATCTGGCTCTGGCAGTGATGCAGGAGAAAATCCAGGGAGCAGGACAGGATCCACTGTGAGTAGGGCTGCCAGCCTGTTTGGGCTGAAAACATCAGGTTTAAAGGTAAGAGGGAGGAAGAAACTTTCATGTGTTTCTGGTTCATGAGCTGATCCCCACCCTGGAGATCTCATCCCTGGCCTGGAGAGCAGGGAGAGGACACACAGCTCGTGTTGGTGCTGCCATAGAGAGCTGAGCTCTTTGTTCATCCCAGCCCTGTGACGAAGCAAGAGAAAAACACTCCTGCCGAGCACAGCCAGAAATAACCCAGGCCTCCAGCCGCCAAAATCCTTCCAAGAGGGAGTTTTAAAGTGCTGGGAATTTGGCCTCTCAGCCTGTGCTGTGGGCTCCTCTGCTGTCGAAATGTCCCAGGCAGGGAAAGGCAGACCCTGAACACAGCCCTGCTCCCGATATCCAGGAACCAGCATCTCAACAGGGACCAGTTCACCCCCAGGTCACCCCAAGACCTGCTCAGCTCCTGTTTTCACCCCAGTCTTTTCCAGGACCACCATCATTGTCACAGCTCCTGCCTTGCAAGGATGCTGGTGATGGACAGCACTTTGCCTGTGGGATGTGCCTTGGGGACTGTGATGCCCCAGCATCCCTCAAGAGCCCTTCCCTTTGCTGCTCCCCTGAGATGAGGCCACCTTGCAGTGACAACCCTGCTGTCAGCGAGGCCAGAATTGGGGTGTCTTTAAGGGAAATGTAATAAGGATGAATAAGTTTAATCAGTCCCATTGCCCATGGGAGGGAGGAGTTGGGGACAGTTAAAAACAGGTCTTCCCTGTCTCAGGAAAGGACAGGCAGTTCCTGCGCTATCCAGATGGGATTTGAGTCACACCGTGAAGAAAATGGTCCCCCCGTGGCACATGTCAGAGGCTGCAGGGAAGATAAATGTTGCTTCATTGCTCTGGCCTTACTGTTTGTTCACCCACAGGGATCTTCTGGCCAGCTTTTCCGTGTGTCAGCATCTTCTCACAACCCCTGAGCAAGGGCATCGCGTGGCAGATGCTCCATGGAGGAGGAGACACCTCGTCGTGCAGCAGCAGCTCAGCTCCAGCTCTTGGGCAGCTCAAGGCTGCTCCATCCCTTTGCTTGGGGACGTAACCCAGTGCATTACTCGGCTTCCAGTATGCCCCAGCAGGCTGCAACCTTTGGAAACCTCCTGTGCCCGTGATCCATCCCTGCGCACCCCACACAGCCCCTCTGGTGGAGAATACCAGGATGGAGTGAACCAAGTGGTCTAGGCACGTGCAGGAGGTCATTGAAGACATGTCAGCTCTGCAAAACAGATCCCGTGATGGCTACAGGATCGTCTATTTATTTTAAGTTTTATAGGGGGCATTTTCCCTTGCCAGGAGCTGGAGAATAGAGGACCCGGGTACCATCTGCCCAGGGGACTGGTGAATCATCCTGTTTTCCCGTTAACCACACTTGTTTGCTTTGGGAGATCTCCAAGTTAAGGGGGAAGAAAAAAGAAAACCCAACCCATGGATCTTTTCCCACACAATAAGAAAAATGCATTTAAAAAAAAAAATTATTTTTTTTTTTTTACAAAAGCCAGTGTCAACTCTGCTTTTACTTAGCAGTGGGCTGGATAAAAATAGACAGTGAAGTCATGATGCCTTCAGAAGAAGAACCAGGTATGGCCTGGGGAGAGGGGATCAGTGCAGTCAGGCCTGGGGGAGAGGGACAAAAAGCCAGCATGATGGGAGCAGGCAGGGTTTTATCCCAGTACCATGCTGGGACAAGGAGAGCTGCTTACCCTGGTGCCTTTTGATTTCCCCGGCATGTTGCTGGGAGAGGCAGGAGGCTGTCTGGTGGATGCACCAGAGTTCAAGCTGATGCGGATGGGGCTGTGGCCCAGCAAACACCAGGAGATCGGCTCTTTGCAAAGCTGAGACGTTCGGAGCTTGAGGCACACTGGAAAGAGAGGGTAGCAGCAGGGAAAGGAAGCCAAGGGGTTGTGCTCCTGCTTTCTCCAGGACCATATTGCTGCAGCCTCTTCTCTTCATTCTCTGCTCAGATCTGGATTTTTCTCCTGTTTAATCACTGTTCCAGACTGAGAGCACACTGGGCTGCTTGGAAGGAGCATGCATGTGTTGGACTTTGATGTCTCCAACTAAGGCCAGGGGCCTTGGAAGCCACTTGGCCACCTGGACCCCCAGGAGATGCAGCTGATGCCCACCCACATCTCAGTTCTGCTGGCAGGAGGCTCCTGTGGGAAAGCCTTCATGGGGCTTGTTGTGCAGGGTCAGGGCATGTCCTGAACTCAGCCAGGCTCTGGGGCAGAACCTCTGCAATATTTCTGCATCACAGGAGACATGAGGGGTGTGAGGGCAACTGTGCAGCCCCTCGAGGGAATGTGAAAGCCCAGCACGGACCAGGGAAATGGGGAATCCCCACAGCAGGGCTGGCTTGTCTCGGGTGTGTCGTGGTTGAGTGCTGAAGGAGACCCCAGGGTGCTGGTTGTCCCCAGCCCTCGTTGCAGTGGGACTCTGCGGTGTCCCCTCGGTCACCGCACAGCTCTAGTTCTGCTCCTGCCAATGCCACAGCTGCTGCATCGGCTTTGCACCCCTGCAACCAAGCGCTAGCGTAGGTGATGACTGAGATGAGTTTGGCAGGTCTCAGCGTGTCCTTCCATGGGTATTTCTTTACATGCTCAGAAACAACATGGTCCCTGCAAGGAGATGCCAATTTTACGTAGCAAAAGGATGCTGCACAGCAGGGGCGATGTGCCTTGCCAGAACTGGGGGAGCTGGAGCTTCAGACTTCTAATTTTCAAGATACAAGATGAGGGGTTTTTTATGCCCTTCTACTTAAACGAATCAAAACTTCCAAGGAAAAATTAATCCCTGTGGAAACTTCAGCCTTGCTTACAAGAAAGGAACTTTCTATCAACAAGAAAATTCACATGGTGGGAAAAATCATCATGTCCTTTTGTGCTCAGCAGCAAATGCTTCCACCCGCTCCTGGATGCTGAGCCACAGTTTCTCTGCAGCAGGAGGCTGGAGAGGCGCGAGGGGAATATCTGCATTTCTCCCTGATCACTCACTGGAACTAGCATTATCACTGGAACAATGGGTTCAGCCCAGGCCCGCCTTGCCAGAGCGGCTTCGCTGCAGCGCTCCCGGATTTATTTTTGTTCAGGCTTGGAGAGGGATGCGGAGATCAGGTGACGGTGCCCGAGGAGCGCTTGGCATCGCCTGTCCTGCAGCCTTGTGTGCACATGTCCATGGGAATAACGAGCAGGCGGGGATGATGGAGTGGGCAGGGTGGCCGTGCTCTCGTTACTGGTTCCTTTTCTCTTGGCTGAGGCCATGCTGGTGACCAACTCATGGAAGAAGGGATGCTCTCTCACAGTGCGGGGACCACTGATGTTCCCATTTGCCCTGGCTCATAGCTTTGCAGCTCAGTCTAGGGAATCAAAACCAGTGCCTGTGCACTGGGATTAGGACCTGCAAACCAGTTTCTGATGGAATTGCATCATGGGCATTAAGAGAGGGGACCAAGGAGACATGCAAAGGACTGTGGCAGAGGTGGGAAAGCCCAGCTTCCCAAAGACCAGTGCAATGTCTCCAGCTTGCCTCCTTTCCATATGGTTTCCAGAGTGGGTTGTGTTTGAGCAGTGACTGAGAACCCAGTTCATTCCCGGTGCCCCCATGCTGTCCCAGAAGAGCAGTCAGCCTGGCAGATGTGGCTGAGGTAGCCTTTGAGTTGGCTAGTTTGGCCAGGCAGCCAAATTTCAGCAGCCTTGGCCACAACAATAAATACCGAGGGTCCCTGGGGCACATCAAGGAAATCTGAGCTTCCTGGTGACTCCAGAAAACACCAGGACACAGGAACTTGGGGCAGAAGCTGGGTTCGTGGTCCTGCCCAGTCTGAGGGATGCTGGGGTGGGGTATTTCCCTTCTGCTCCCTCTCCATGCCAGGGGGACATGGTGCATTCCCAGGGTGCGGTGGTCAGCTGTGCCGTGCGGACCAGGCTGGAAACCAGGCTGTTCAGAGCAGGACCTCCCAACCTTTGCTATAAATCCACCCAAAGTCTGGGTCATGCCAGCCGTGGACTGTGACATGTTCAAAGCCCGGATCAGAGCCATCTGTGGGGATGAACCAGTCCCAGACTGGCCATGGTCCTGAGCAGGGATTTTTGGAGCCTACTTCGCCCTGACCTCCAAAACTCCTTTTCCAAAAGGACCTGATGGAGCTGCTACAGCAAGGAGCCAACCTCAGGCTGTGGCATCTGTGATGTGAAAATGTCCCCCAGCAATACGTCCTTGGTTCGGTTCCCCAGAATTGACACAAAGGTACCCGTGGGAGTCTGGGGACACCAGCATCCTTGGCCGCACAGGGACACCTTGCGCACAAGAAACCATCCTGACTCCATCTCCAGCCTTGGCTGAGCCCCTTCTCGTGGCCACCACTGGCCACGTCAGCTGGAAACAATCTGCATTACTGGAGGTTTTTATTTCCCAGGGGGCTGCAAAGAGGAGCCTGGAGTTTGAATGAAAGTCTGGGGAGTGCACAGGAGTGGTCACGGCTGGAGGAAGCTCCCAGGCTTCTGTGCTGGAGGCAGGGCAGAGCTGCACCAGGTCTGGGGGGACGGGGTGTGCGGAGGGACGAGGGTTTGTTCAGTGAGCGGCACTGTGGGGACATGAGGAACAAGACCTTAATTTTTCAGGAGTGGGATGAGGAGAGGGACCAGGGTGCTGTGCTCCAGCCGGGGGTCCAGGCAGTGCTCAAAGCATGTGTAGTGTCACTTGATGGGCACGAGTGGCCCTGAGCCCTGTCCTGTGACTCCACACATGGGTCCAGCCTGACCTTAAAGGGATACAAGTGCTGTGTGGCAGAGGCTGGGGTTCACCCCAATACCGGGGGTATTCGAGCTGCGGTCTGCAAGCAACACACTGCGAACGTCACCCTCCGTGGGTCAGGCTGTCCCACAAAGAATCGCCTTTTATGTAAATCCCAGCACATGATGCAAGAGTGGAAGGAGCCTCCCCTGCCCCAGCAGGTCATCCCAGGCTTGGCTGAGCATCTTTCCTCTCAAGGGGATGCTTGCCAGCATCTCAGAAATGGCACCGGTGCGCTCTGCAGCCCAGGCACAGCTCAGAGCAGCAAATAACTCTTGCAGCAGGAGGATGAGGATGGACAAAGTGGAAGCAGTTCCCTCTGCCAGTCCAGGACCATCCTTACGGAGCGGTACCTACTCCCACCTTGGGGACTCATGGCTGAGTTCTCATGTGCAGCAGGGACATGGTGAGAGTCCTGGCTTCACCTGCTGCTCGCTGTGGTTTCTGTGGCTTGCTGTCATGTGTACGACAGATGATTTACATTGATGCTGGGCCTCCAGAGGATGCTTTATGGCTTGTGCCATATGGAAATTTATGGATCCCTCTGGCAACAGTTGCGTTGAGTCTAACACAGCTCCGAGGGACTGACCCTGCTGGTGACGTTTCCCTGGATTGCTGTGTTTGGATCTCTCTCATGTTGAGATCAAAGAGACGATGCTCATCCATGGGACTGGGAACACGTGGTGGAAGGGATGCAGGCACAAAGTGCCGTCCTCTTCTGCACTCTCAGCACAACCTTTACATCGCTGTGTGCAGAAAGGACACAAACACACACAGAGAAATAAAATTGTGGCTGTTGCCTATCAGTCTTCCCGTGGGGGAGACTGCCGGACTGCTCTGCTGGATGAAATTCTTTGGACACTTAGCCCCCAGGAGCTGGCTGCGTTGCCAGGTGGGATTTGTACCGGAGGCATGACGCACGCTCCGGTCACTGGACTGTCACAGTCCAGGCACCGTGTCTTTCTGGGCTGATTAGGGAAAATGTCAGGGACCGTGCAGACTGACAGGCCAGTGCTTCTCCTCTCACTCTGCTGCTGTTCCACTAATTGCAGCTCTCCCCAATTAAAAGTCAGTGGTGTGGCTCTGCTGGCTGCGAGCCAGGTCCCCCAGGCGAGCCCCGGGCAGCAGGGGAGGATGGGGTCAGCCCTGCAGCCCAGTGTGCTCCCTGCCGAGCTGGATGCCGCAGAGGAGCCAAGCATCCATGAGAGCCCTCAAAAGGAGGAACAAAATCAGAGCCATGGGGCAGCTGGGGGTGCCCTGGCCCCCCAGCCGTGGCGCTGAGCTGGGGTGAAATGCTCGGTGCTGGCTGCAAAGCTGCTTTTCCAGGTGGCAATGGTGACTCTCTGCTGACCACGCGGCTCTGGGAGCTGGGGCTCGGCAGCAGAGGTGGCAAAGCCCAGGACAGACTGGTGTGAGCTGGCAGCACTCTGGCTCTCCTGGGGGAAAGCAAGGGCCAGCTCGCTGCCAGGTGCTTAAAATAAGACAAAGGAAAAGCTGGATGATCTT
Source organism: Pterocles gutturalis (assembly GCF_000699245.1). Classification (NCBI taxonomy): domain Eukaryota; kingdom Metazoa; phylum Chordata; class Aves; order Pterocliformes; family Pteroclidae; genus Pterocles; species Pterocles gutturalis. Next base: position 6,647 of record NW_010125715.1, on the reverse strand, counting down.
TGGAAGCGCAGTTTCCTGTTGGCTTGTTGATCGCTGAGCTAGCAGCTCTTTCTCCTTCCTTTTTTCCATGTGAGGACAGCTCAGTTTTGGTTCAGGTATGTCTTCGCATGGGATAATAATCTCTCCAAGCAAACTTATCCTGAGCGAAGGCAGGAGGAGCAGCCACGGGCCAACACGAGGGTATAATGTAAGTGACTCTGGGCTGATTGCATTCAGAAGTGCTTGTGCTCAATACAAACTCACAACAGTGAATTTTCACCCCAGACACATCTTCAACCCAAGCACACTTCCTGCTGGCTCAGGCTGGAGCAAATAACATGACTTAGACCTTTTCATACACATACACATCCTGTTTTGAAATCCATGGGCCAAGGGGGGACTAATTATATGTCAGGAAGGCTGTCAGCTAAGGACATGGTAGATGATGCTTTTGTCACCTGGAGAAGCCAGAGGTGGGAACAGAGACATCAGCTTTTATCTCCTTAGAGACAGCTGGAGTGAGGTCTGGGGAGAGGGATGATGGTTCAGGAGAGGGTGACCTGCATGGGAACCTTCTATGGGACACCCCAGGGAGGGTCTGGAAGAGGCAGGACAGGCTGGTCTCTCTGCTGGGCACGGACATTTTCCAGGTGGCACATTTCCCTGGGGAAAGGAGGAGGATCGTGCACAGCTCCTCTCCCTGGCCTGCAGCCGGGGAGGGCTTGCAGATGGAAAGCTCAAGGCTTGGGCTGGCTGTTCTCAGGCTGATAATACCTCTGGGAGAGGGTCAGGTGGGCAGCAGCATGGGCAGCTCCCGTCACAGGCTGTCACACATCACCTCAGCTGCCAGAGCCTCCAGAAAAGTTTTGGGATATCTTGGAGGAGGGCTGGCGTTGCAACCGCTCCTCCATCAGCAGGTTTGCAGGGAAGGTGATGGCAGCTGGCCGGGAGCCGTTATCCCCACCGTGGCACGGAGCGATGCCATAAACCCCAGCACCAGTCCCTGCTCTCCCGTCCCTGCACTGTGTCACCGCATCGTGCCCAGCTTCCCCATCCCAGCAGGACCTTGCTGACACCAGGCAGGCTACGGTGCCGTCCCACCGCAGCAAATGTCCCAGCAGAGAGGGTTTTTTTTTTTTCTTGCTGAAAAGCTGCTTAGCAGCTTATGGAAACAATAAAAGTAGTATTATCTTCAATGGGGAGGCAGATGGTTTGGATGATTGGTTTGACTTTTAAGCTGGATTTGAGCTACAGATATTCTGATTTTTGACAATTTTTGGCTGGTCAGACTCCGGCAGCATAATCCCCACGTTCCCACTCCCCGTAAATCCAGTCCTCTCCTGGGGGCTGTGAGATGGGGACCTGCCCTGGGGGGTGCGTGCAGAGACCCTCATGGGAGTAGGCACCCCGACACCCACCACCTGGGGTGGCAACCACCCGACCCCACTGGCAATGCCATGGCCACCACTAGCCCTCTGCGTGCCAGGTGTCACCACTGCCTCTGCATCCTTGCCACCCTGACCTTGAGGGGACGATGCCCCTTTCTGTTCCCATCCAGCGTGGGCAGCAGCGCTCCACAAATCCATCGCTGGCAGGAGCCCAGCCCCAAGCTTCTCCCCCCTCCACATTGTCTTTTTCAAAGGGATTTATTTAGTCTTTCTCCTAATTATCAAGAGCTGCGGACTTCCCCCCACCATCTGAGCACTGTTACCAGCCCTCCTGCTGACACCGGGCGCCTGTTCTTGCCGTCGCCCCCACACCGGCGGCATTACGGAGCTGCCGTATGGAACGCTCGGCGCACGATGTCTCGCTCACCAGGTCATGGCCAGGGACCTTCTCCATCCCTCCTGCAGCAGGGACCCTCACCCACCCAGGAGCCCCCCAGGGGCACAGGGATCTATGTTGCTCCAGGGCTTGCAAGCAGCCTCCGAGGTTTCTTGGGGTTGTCCCCGTACCCGTGTGTTTGGTCTGAGGTTTGGGGATGAAATCCAGGTTCAGCCCCGTTGGGGTTGGGGAAGGCTCTTCCAGAGGTCAGCTCCAGTTCAGCCCCGTTGGGGTTGGGGAAGGCTCCTCCAGAGGTCAGCTCCGGCCAAATAAAACCCATCACTGGGGGTTCATCTGTGCAGCACCTACCCAGGCACAAGGAGCAGGGTCTCAAGTTATTAATTACCTGGCTGAAACCCCCTGAGAAAAGCCATCACACCCAGCACATGCTTCATATTCAAATTGTTTTTATTTAGCAAATCTCCAGAGCTTTAAAATAAAACTCCCATAAAACAAGGGTCATCTTTGCATTGAATTAGGGAACTGGGCAAAAGAGGAAGACTTCTACAGAGGTCAAAGGTCACCCCAAACATCCCTGTAAGAGAAATACACATCAGTTTTCTGATCTGATTGCGAGCTTCGGTGCTGGTTGGTATCACCAACGAGGCAGAAAGTACGAGAGGGAGGGTGGGAGCGTTGGGGATGAGGGATGCGGGAGGCTCTACGCAGTTCAGTTCCATCCTGCAACCAGGCAAAACTGCTTCCTCGCTTCACCCAGGTCATGAAACACTGGGGGAAAAAATTGTTTTAAGGAACAGGGCTGGTTTGGGGTCTGTTTGCAAGCGGCGGCACAGAGGCTGCAGGAAGGGGAGCCTGGAGAGGACGAGCCCCGGCGGTGCCCGGTGGGTACCAGGGAGGAGAAAGCAGCTGCCGGCAGCGGGATGCAGAAGCTGTTTCTCCCTGGTCACATACCGGGGAGATCCTCAGCATCCCGATCCCCAGCCTGATACCCCAGCAGCCTTTCCCCTGCCAGCTCCCGCGGGGCCTGGCAAAGCGCTGCCAGAGCTGCCAGGCTTATCTTTAGCTCTGTTCCCTCCCTCGCCCCCGCGCCCACCTCCTCGCCGCGCGCCGCGTCCCCGGCCCCCACCAAAACATGCTGTTATATAAACGCTTGCGGCAACCATCTGGGGCTGAGTCAGCCACGAACCCCAACGGACAGCAAGCCCACGAGGTGGGGATGCCATCCCCCGGATAAAAGGCTTTTGGGGTCAGCCCCTCCCCACCTTTTAATGAGAGTTTCAGGCACCCCAAACCCTGCCTGGGTGCTGCAGCCTAGCAAGCAGGGACCCTGGAAGGGGACAGCAAGAAATGTCCCAGCCTGGGGGACAGGAGTGATGCTTGGGGTCGTCAGGCAGTGCTGGCAAAGAAGGGAAGGCTTAATTACACGCTAATGAGGTATTGCCAAAATAAATGTGCCAACTGCAGGGGAAGAGGAGGGGAAGCATCAGCCAGCTGGGGAAGGGGTGTTGATCTGCCAGCTCAGTCTCCTCTTCCCTCTCCATCCACAACCCCAATATCCCATCAGAAACCCTTCAGAGCATCTTCCCTTAGAGCACCACTGCTGTGCCCAGTTTGATTCCAAATTTGTTCATTTTGGGTTTTTTTCCCCAAAATATCTGGGGTCAGGATGTGGGGGTCTCCTTCACCTACTTGAAATCTCTGTTTTTCTCCAGGGGCAGCATCGTGGGGAGCTTTTGCGACCTGAACTTTGCAGCATTGTGCTGATTCACGACAGCTTGTCACCAAAACTGCCTAAAACCCCCAGAAAAAGGGACGCTGACTCATGTGTTTGCTTTCCCCGAGCGGGGAGAAATGTGAAAGGTGAACAAAGTACTTAACAAGTGATAATTATATTCAGTGCTGAAAAATTCAATCCGTATTAATAAGCTGGTGTGTTATTACTAACAGAGGCATTTTACAATTTAAAAAAAATAGTATTTAAGTTTTTTAACCTTGACAGTGACCTTTTAACAACAAGTGTAAGGAAACCCCTCATTTTGTCCCACTCATAAATCTGTGTTAAGGAGAAACTCCAGCCGTCGCCTTCCCCATCTCCCTGCAGGATGCTGGGGGACAGTTCTCCAGCAGGATCCTGATATCCAGCGGGATGACACCCAGCATGAGATGGGGTCGGATGCGGCATGAAAAGCCAGAAAGCCTCAGTGGGAGAGCTCTCAGTGTTGCCATTCAGGGCAGGCGGAGGGGGAGAACGGAGTCGGAGAGGGTCCACCTTAATGCAGGATGAAAAAGCAAATTGCCGGCAGGAGAGTAGAGATGCTGCTCCGTTACTATGGTTACCCCCAGAGACAACCAAGCATCCCTGAGCATCCCTGGGTATCGCCTTGCGGTACCCGAGCTGCTCCCGGACGCCCCGCATGGCACTGGGCCAATTTGAGTGGGCAAGGGAACAAATCTGGAGGGGTTTGGTGGAGCTGAGGGAAGATGCATCCAGGCTGGGTGGAGGAGGAGCATCTCCAGCAGGGCTGGGGCAAAGTTCCTTCCTCCAGCCCTCTGAGTCGTGGTGCATGACCTTAGCACAAGGAGGGTTTGTTAGGGTTTTTCAGACCAAAGTGGTGTTTTCCCCGCGTGGCACCGTGGTTTCAGCCGGCGTGACCCTGCGCCGGGATGGGCAGCACAGCACACAAACCCATGCTGGCTCCGTGCCGGTGGGAATCCGGAGCTAACAGTGGCTGAGTCCTTCTGCCCAGTCAGGAGGGGTCGGCACACCCAGATTTTTTCATGGTAACGTATTTGAGCCAAACCCTTCCAAGCTGATGAAAAGTCCTTGGTTTGGGGGACGGCAGAAACCTCTGCAGGGCACAGAGAGATGCTCCAGTCCCCTGAAGCCAAAGGGAAGGCAGCAGGAGGGCAGCGAGGCAGGTGTAAGGCTGAGTTTAGAGAGGGTTTCAGCACTTAGACATCTTGAATATTGAAAGTGGAGGTTGCCAGCTAAGGAACAGCCCCATCGGCCAGCATCCTTGCCAAAAACACCCCGATCCTTACCCACAGAGGCAGCTGCTGCCATCCCTGTCCCCCCCGTTCCCCCTGTCATCGCTACCCTTTAATTTAGCTCTAACCCCCTAACACGAGGATGGTCGGAATGGAAGGAAAGCAAGGACCGAACATCCTGGTAGCACATTTCCTGTGGTGCCAGCATCAGCTCAGCTCCCTGGGGATTTCTGCTACAAGCAGCCACCGAGGGAGGAATTCTGGAGGCAGCAGAACCCGTCCCTGGGGAGCTGCCGGCTCCTGAATCATTAAATGCTTCCACAAACGAAGCGATGGGGTTTGTAGTGCAAACTGCTGCGGGAGGAGCCACCACAACTCGGCAAAGCAAACCCTGAGAGCGGGGGCACGGGGGCTTTGGGAAGCTGCTGCACAGGCTGGGGCTTGTCCCCAGGAGAGATGCTGGCAGGGACCCGTGAGAGCATCCCCCAGCATTTTCCTTTCTGAGATCCAGCCCGTGTTTTGGAGCAGAGCAGGGAGGGGTTTTTTTTTTCCATCTCAGCTCCTGTCTGCCTGTAACAGGCCATTACCTTCCCCAATAACCTCCTGCTCCTCTCCTCAGCAAGAGAAAAGCTTCCAGAAAAGCATCTGGTCCAGATTTAAAGGCATTAAGAGACAGAGATTGGTAGCTTGTTCTAATAGCTAATCATTATTAAACGGTCGCTCCTTATTTCCAAGATGCATTTGTCTGGCTTCAGCTTCCAGGAAGAGGTGGTTATTAGCCCTTTCCCTGCTCGATTAAGTTACCTCTTCGTACCGGTGACAAATGCTGTAATCAAGTCACCTCTCAGTCTCCCCCTTTGAGAAACTAAACAAGCTGTGCTCTTAAATCATGCTTAGCCCCAGCCCTATCTTTGGTGATTAGAGCGGGTGGCTGGCAGGGATTTTTTTTTAATGAGTAAAAAAAGAAAAACCTCCCTTATGGGAGAAGGGATGGAGCCGATGGGTCCCAACCACCCATCACCGGGTGGAAGCTATTGCTCACCGATCACCCAACCTGGATTCAGCCCCACGACCAGCCTGAGAAAGGATGGTGGATAATTGCTCTGGGTTATCTTGGTACACCAGCCCTGTTCCCAGGTGCAAAAGCCAGGAGGAGAATCCAGGATGGCAAATCCAGGGGCTCCACCAGCCCATTAACCTCTCCGTAAATAGCATCCCACGCACTCCTCTGCTTTCCTTCGGCCGTGACGTACCGTTAAAGACATTTAAACTGTCACTTGGCCGCGGCACGGTGTCCCCTGAGGTCCCCACGGGAGGTGATGACTGTAGGAAATAGATCCTCCTGGAGCCCAAGGGCACCCAAGGTCACTCTGGGAAGATTTGTCAGGTCAGTCTCGGATGGTTGGGCTCCTTCTACCTGGGCTCCAGACACATTTTCCCATCTCCGGGCTCCCCGCATGGCTGAGCAGCTCCGAGCTGGTCCCTGGGCAAAGTGCAGCAGAG
>NW_010125715.1:0-363 GCF_000699245.1 Pterocles gutturalis | reverse complement strand
AGGGGTGACCCTGCACCCCCCCCACCCCGCCGAGCATCCCTGCATCCCCTTCCACGGCAGAGAGGAAAAATCATCCTCACCCACAGGATAACAAGGAAAAATTCAGATGTGGGGTTGCTGCTCCTACCTAGAGGCAGCCGGTTGGATGTTTGCTAAAAGGCTCCTAAAAAAATAATCTGTATTGTCCCGCTGGCCCCCAGTCTTGCTCTGCTGCACTTTCATACTATATGTGTGACAACTGAGAGCCTCGAAACCACATTTGAAGTTTGCTCCAGACAGACACTCCCTATAAGCTTTGAAATATACAGCACGACGCGAGATATTTTAAATAGATCAAAATACATTTATTACATATTTATATTA
>NW_010125714.1:424-4141 GCF_000699245.1 Pterocles gutturalis | reverse complement strand
ATCATCCCAGTAGAGATGCTCACATAAGACGCCCTCTAAAATATACTCCATATATTGATACAAAGTGTAATTAATACTAGAATTCAAGCAAAGTTTTATAAGCTGTTGTTTTATCTGACACAGTAAGTTCTGGTGAGGGCAAATGCTTTACAGGATCTTGAGTTTCAGCTGTTTTTAAGCTTTGGAGATATTGATAGTTTTTTACCACCAAGCTTGCATTAAATTCATATAATGCAGTTCTTGATTGTGGAACAGATTTTTCTATTGATGGGTTGAAATTTGCAACAGTTTGGAAGAACTTTTGTGCCCTTCATTGCCTAGGGCTTTTAGAGAAGCTCTAAGTCTTGGTAGATACTGTCAGTGATCCTGTTGCACAGTGTGGAGCAGAGCAAACTGCCTTAAGGTGTGTGGAGGTACTGCAGCCAAGCTGCCTGATTACACAAGTAACTCACTCACAGTCAAGAGTATTTAAAATAACATTTTCTTTTTCATGTTTAATAAATTTCATGGACATCCAATTGAGCGTATGCCCAAAGTACAATCCTGCTTTTTTTCACTTCCCCAGTTGTGTTTCCCCATCCCCTCTCTTGCATTGGCTCTACCAACTGCATGTCCACAGGGAGCATCAAAGTCACCGACCTGCACCAATGGAGTAATCGTCTTTTTCTTTTGGTGGTTCAATATTCTGTTGTATCAGTGAGTTGATCTAATTCATGACTGCAGTCATTAGGAAATGAGTGCCTAGAAAGGAAGAAAAAGGTGTTGGGAGAGGGGAAAGAATAGGCTTGTGTCCTCTTCATTGGCAGCATAATGTGAAACTTTACCTCTAAATAAACCTCGTGGCAGGAGTGTTATTTTTAAACTTAGGACTGAGAGAGAATTATTGCGGTAATGTGAAACTGCACTCTTGCGGTGTCCTCCCAAACATACAGTTCCTATGACTCTTTTTGTTTTAATCCCTTTCTTTCCGAAGTGCTCACTTTTCCTTTGGTGTGGGACTTCCAAGCTGTAACACCCTTTTGGTTCCACAGACCCTATATCTTTGGATCTTTGCAAGCACTTGGCCTCCTTACTCTCCCTTAATTCAAATTCTAAAATGAGATTCTTTACACCTTTGAGCAGAACAGTCACCATCTGCCTTCCTAAATCGGTAAGGCTCACTTCACTGAACTAGAAATCTGAACTCTACTCTTCTGACTCTTGGAACCACAGAATGGTTGAAGTTGGAAGGGATTTGCCCTGTCCATTGCAGGGGGGTAGAACTAGATGATCATTAAGGTCCCTTCCAACCCAAACCCTTCTGTGATTCTATGATCTCTGAAGATATCTGGTCCAACTTCCCTGCTCAGAGCAAGGTCAACTAGGGCAGGTTGCTCGGGGATGTATTCAGTCAGGTGTTGAATATCTCAAAGGATGGGGACTCCACAACTGCCTTGGGCAACTGCCAGTGCTCGCTCACTCTCACAGTAAAGCGTATTTTTCATATGTTTAATCATCCTGTACTTAAATTTGTGCCCGTTCCTTGTTGTCCTTTCACTGGGTACTATTGAGAAGAGTCTGGCTCCATCTTCCTCGTATCCTCCATATGAGAGATGCTCCAATCCCTTAATCATTGTTGTGGCCCTGTGCTGAACTCTCTCCAGTATGTCCATGTCTCTCTTGTGCAGGGGAGCCCAGCACTGGACACAGCACTCCAGGTGTGTCCCATCAGAGCCGAGCAGAGTGCAAGGATCACCTCCCTGCCAGCAATGCTCTGCCTAGTGCAGGCTGGGATGCTGTAGCCCTTCTATGCTGCAAGGGTATATTGCTGACTATGTTCATCTAGTTGTGCTCAGGTCTCACAGGGGTTTTTCTGCCAAGCTGCTTTCTAGGCGCTCAGCTCCCAGCCTGTCCTGGTGCCTGGGGTTAGCTGAAAGCCCCAGGCAAGTTTTTATTTAAAGATAAGGTCAGATATTTAACAATTAAGTTAAGGTTTTTTTCATTCTTGTTCTTTGTGTAGTTGAAATAGAGTTACAAGCATCATGATGATACTCTGGAGGCAAACGCATACTTCTATGAGTTACACTGAAAAGCAGACTAACAGCAGCAATTAGCTGTTCTGTGTCTCAGAATGTAGCCATTTCTCCCCAAAATTATTCACTAAACACATTTTGGAATATATTATACATAAGATCTAGAGGCTTTTTAGGCAAGAATATTTTCTGCCTAATAAACTATTCAATAGCACTTGGTATTTCTTGAGCTGGCAAATAGATAAAAATACGCTTGGTCTCAGAGGGAAAGCCTGTCTGATATGTGTACACTGCAGAGGATCAGGGACACTTTCATGAATAATCCAACTGATCTCAACACAGCAATTCATATAAGTAAATGCTATTCAGTTTTAGAGAAGACTGTAGAGCAGCAGAGATGGCAACCATGGTTGTTTCATCACAAATTTTGTGATATTTGATATTTTATTAGATTCCCAGGTCCTGGAAATAGGATCTCAGTTTTACTTCCAGCATTCTTGGCTGGAAAAATAAATAGAAAAGTTGAAATGACATTTTGAAAACTTAACCAAAAGACAAAACCACCTTAATTTTTCCTTCAAGGTGTCTAAGCCAAACTATTTCTCAGGTCTTGATTTTTGAGCTTTGAAATATTCAGACTGGTACTACTGGAATCAGATTGAGAGGCTATCCCTGCCCAGTTCTGTAGGACCAGCCACAGTGACACTCTGTGGCCAAATTCTCTGGTCCTGGACAGCACCACAGGACTGCTTTAACTGTCATGATGTATAATGTATAGTATCTTCTATGTGTTAGGCCTTGGCACACCAGTCTCAGCACTCCTTGGATCCCACCTCTGAGAGCATCCTTGTGTTGTTCTCCAAGAGCCAGTCTGTTGGTCAGCAAACCCAGAGGAATGGGTGCCATGCTCAGTGCCATCCTAATATTTCCATTGCTGTGATGTTATCACCTTATATGCTTATAGCAGGAGCAGAGTGTGACATTCTTGTCTTCCCATGATGATGAGTGTGGTCTAGAGAACTCACTTTTTGCAAGGTGACCTGCAATATGCATATCTATGAATAGAGGTGGTTGTCACACCTTACCAGAAGAACTCTTGGAGCAAGCAGGCAAAACTGTGTTATAAAACTAAAAGAAACAAATAACAGGGCCAGTACCTCCAGTCAGGAAAGTGGTATGACAGTAATGTTTTAAAATCAGAAGATACTTTCATTGGAAAAAAAGACATCAGTGAGAAAAAATGATAAATATACCAAGATTTAGATATGAAATATAAATTAAACAAAAATAATACAGCCTTCCAAAGAATTGACTTTGGATGTTCTAATGTTGTCTTGATGTTTCTTAAAGTTTCCTTTTCTAAAGTCCATCATATGCTGACAAAAATTCTTTAGGGAAAAAAGGAAATGTGGGATGTAAAAGGTAACAATTACAAAAACCAAAGACAACTCATAACAATACCACCACCATCCACCGACAACATCAAAACTTACACCAATGTGATAATGACGCAAGGATAACACAACTCCCAACAATACTGAAAACCTGCAAGCACTTCTAAAACTTGCAATTACTTCTCAGTATTAAAAGGAGCAATGACTTATCCTAATAAAGAAATCTTCTGACCAAGCCCCCAAAGGAACTGGCATAAAACTTCTCAGGTGTTCCTGTATGTGCCAGAGAGAGAAATGAAGAGATGCTTTAC
>NW_010125714.1:0-321 GCF_000699245.1 Pterocles gutturalis | reverse complement strand
AGTCGGTCAGCCTGTCGGGAGCCTGAGGTGCTGGGCTCATGGCTTCTCTTTGTTGATTCACCTTTCCTAGAGAGATGTTCTCAGGTCTCAGGGTAACTTTCTCCAGTGAGCATAGGAAGCAGAGAGGGGTGTCTCTTACTAAGATAAGAGGGGGAAGGGTAGCATTAAAGCATTTAACCAGTGGGGTCCTTGGTGGTACAGACACTGTATTGGCTGAACTTTGGCTGAAGTTTCTTTGTTGGCACGTTGGAGCTGGGGGCGAGGACCTTGTTAAGCAAAAGTTTTTCCTTCATTAGTAAAGCCTTTGGTGGGTTCTTGGCT
>NW_010125713.1:45138-46077 GCF_000699245.1 Pterocles gutturalis | reverse complement strand
GCCGACACCGCAGCGACGCGGGAGCACTGGGGAGACCGGCCAGAATGCGCCCCAGCGCTGTCCCCCTGCACCGCCAGACCCGCGGCCCCCGGAGGCCAGTTTGTAGCCACCGCGACGTGCCGGTCAGAGGGAACACCAAGGCCAGCCACGCACCTTCCCCAGCACCGTAACCCGACATCTCTGCTGTTCCTCCGCACACAGGCAGCTGTTGTCTCGGCATCCCCTTGGGACGTTATGTTCTCCAGGGAAAGGCCCAGGGACAAAGAGCAACTTTGGAAGGCTCTCATTACTCCTGTGCCCTGTTTCTGGAATCTGACAAGCCTATCTGTGAAATTCCAAAAGCGATGGGTATCTCCCCTCGCACAAATGACCCAGGCTAACGTTACCGTGATACAAACCTTCTGCGATACCCTTCTGTGAGCAAAGAACTACTTAAGTGCTACCCTTGAGGAAACACCAGCATAATGTTACACATCTGCCTCATTTTGCCTCCAATCAAGACTATTTTCTGTACCAGCTCTGCCCTTATATCATTACAGTGTGTTTTGTTCCAGGGAACAGTTATAACCACTCACCAGTTACTGCAGTGACCTCGTTGAATGCGTTTCTCTTTGGAATTAGCAAAACACCAAGGATAAGTTACATGAAAGAAACATCTATGCGATTTTGTCAAACTGTACAAAAGGCATTTTGTGCAATTTTGGATTTGCCTCAGTCCTGTATATTTATATTTCTTGATAATACCCCAGGGTACATGAGGAATTAACAGCCACGCCTCGGCAGCGGTGCTGGCCCCCGGGTCGAGGCAGCACCACGCTCCCCCCGCCACGGAACATTAACTCAGGCTTATCCACGAGAACGAATAATTTTCCAGTGACAGAACGGATGAAATCGGTGATCCTGGACAGGCAGGATCTAACCTGGTGAAAGCTGAGTCCT
>NW_010125713.1:13520-45115 GCF_000699245.1 Pterocles gutturalis | reverse complement strand
CCGTGCAAGCACAAATGAACGAGGCAGCTGTTCCTCCAACGCAGGAAGGTCCACGGCGGAGGCTGTGCCCAAAGCCTTGGTCTGAAGGGTCTGCCGTCCATAACGAGAAGGTTCCCGCAGGAGCAAAGCCTGTCTGCCACCCCGCAGACCTCCCAGCTGGCTGGGACCCACCCGCAGCCCCTTGCACGTGTTTTTGCACCAACAGAGTCAATCCAGTGCATCGCTCCGGTGACCCAAGCCAACGGTCTCCAAAAGCTCACACCCCAGGTCAGCTCTGCCCCTGGGGCTCACAGGCTCCTGTTACCCAGCCCCGGGGACCCGCGCACCCCTTTTTTCTCCTGCCCTCGCAGGCAGCCACCGGCAGGACGCCGCACAGCGCTGGGGATGGCCCTGGCAGAGCAGCGCGGCATCGAGCACAATCAGCAACAGGTTTCTTTGTCTACTGCATCTGCTAGACCTGGCTGTTGTGGTCTCTACCCTTTTTTAACAGGCAGATGGAACTGCAGGCTAAAGGGCAAAAGAGAAAAACCTCTATGTCGTTGCCAGAAAATATCTATACTTTTCTGCAAAACATGTGTTAGACCAGCGTAGGTTAAGCTTATCCTAAGTCTTAGATCTCTGCATGCTGCTCGTTCCAAAGCAGAATCCAGGGCTAACCACAGTAGAGAGGAAATAGCTGAGGACACAAAACACAAGAAGAATTGTAAGCATTCACTACTAAAATACAGTATATATTACAAAAGCTGTCAGTGTCTACTGGTGAAGTTGAGAGCATCCCTGGACTTAGGCTTTGATCTGTATTTCATGCTGAGTTCAACAATAAATATTCAATCACAAGAATTTAGTTTGAAAGTTCAGAAATTTTTAAGGCCCCTCAAAAAGCATTTAAAATGACTCCATAAAGCAAAGTGCCTTTCCCAACATTCGGCATGCATTGAGGTTATTATTGCAAAGCACGGACTCGACGCGGAACGACAAAGCCTGTTGTGCAGTGCTGCCTTTTGAGAAGTGGTTGATGAAAGAAGAATCCACTGCGAAGCGCAGGTGGAGGTAGGATGTGCAGCCGCACCCCCACCATTCTCACCCGCTGTGGGTGCATTAGCGCGTGGGAGCGCAGCTTCCCCGGCTCCCGGCAGGACTTCACCATCAGACAGCCGCAGGGCTCGGACCCACCCAGAGAGACCTGACGCAGCGACATCCCGCAGGACCAGGAACCGCTCCAGTGGGGACGGTGCTCTGCGCTGGAGCCCTTCCCAGACCCCCGTGTACAGCCCGGCGGCAGTCACCCCCAATGAACCCTGGGCGGGGGAAATGCTGGAGTTCAGCAGTTCATGCAGCACTGTCATCGCTCGTTCTTGCTCCCAAGCCCAAAACCACAGCTGGGCTTCACCTGCGCGTGGGCCACAGAGAGCGGGCACGGCTGCGGGGGGATGCAGGGAGCTGGAGAGAGAAGAGAGGGAACACACTAAACTATTCAAAGTGAGGAATAAAGTAAAATTATTCCAATGAGGAATACTTGCATTTAAAAAACCCGAGACATCTATTATCAGCGAGAAAGGCTGTCGTCTCTCCTGGGATGACCTCCTCCCGACAACCCCTCACATGCTGGCTCGCATCAGCACTGACCCCCGAGGCAGCAAACAGCAGCTACCCCTGGGCTCTCCTGGTGCTAAGGACTGAACCAGGATCCCTGGAGTCCTTGCCAAGCTTCCATTTAATTCCATTAACTCCAGCCCGGCCTGTGGTGATGGCAGCGCAGGAGAAAGCCAGATGCCAGATCCCAGATTGTGGTGCTGAGTCCCAGACAGTCTCCACCGGACCTTTCTGCAACGGCCACGCAGGCTGCCCTGCTCTCCCCGGGCAACCCAGCATCCTCAACACCTTCTACAAAATGCTGTGGAAAAACATTTTTTTTCCCCCGGCAATACTCATCTTTTTGCTGAGAAAGTGCAAGCAGCTGATCTCAGTGTATATTTTTTTATCTATTCTGAAACGCTCTGTGCTGTGTGTCAGTCAGAGCAAGCACGGCGCTGCCATCTCCCGACTCCCACGCTGCGTCAGAGCCGCGGAGCCTGCGGAAGACGGTGTTTCCCCTAACGCAATGCAGAGGTCTGGATGGCCAGTCTGCCCAGTGCACCCCGGGAGCCGCTGACCTCTCGCTGCAGACCCTGACACTTGCAGAGATTTAGGTTCCTGAAGCACCAGCTGAAAAGATGCAGCTTCGCAGGGAAAAGCCTTCAAGTGGAAATTGACTCTGAAGCCGGTTCAACAAACTGAACACACTGAGTCTGGGAACGTCGAAATGTTTCACTTACATAAAAAAGATATTCCTACCTCTTGTCTGGAGTATTGTTCCCACAAAAAATAAAAGGAACATTCAGTCTTCTTTGGTTTTGAGGTGAAAACAAATGGAATCTATATAAACTTCTAATCAGACTGATACTTGATTTCATTCATCTCTAATTTCATTTCCAGGTAATTTCTTCAGGACGCAGACAACAGAAAATCTAAAGAGTGTCTCATACGTGGTTACGGAACCGAGGGGGTATAATACCAGCTCTCTCCCTCCCCGGACTCACAAAACACCCAACTCCACCAACACCATGAGCTGCTTTCTGCAAACAACTACGAAGAGCCGGAGGAAACGTGACGCTGCCGCTGGTGTTTGCACCGACCGGGCTCTCCAGGGTGCTCAGGTGGCAGCACCAGGACCACAAGAACTTGAGGCCAAACCTGAGGAACGTGCAAACACCCGACATCAGCGCACACCTTTGTGAACCCGTGCGAGCCCTGGCAGACACTCCAGGCTCCAGTGGGGCGGTGACCGGCTGCTGGGACAGCCTTGATGGCGGCAGGAGCGGAGGATGCTCTGTGCCGCACGAGCACTTCTGTTACAGCGGGCTGAGCTGCACCCAAGAAAGGAAATTAGCAGCCCCATGGATCTTAACAACGCAAGAAAATTCATACATTTGCCCGTGGTAAGGCAGTTACCTCCTCAGCACCCTGCTAGAACAAATCGAGCTCACAGTGCAGCAGTATCAGAAAAAAAATCCTGCTAATGCAGACAGGGCCAGCGATGGATAGCGATCCCCCAGGTCACTGCCAGCGGGCAGTATATTTAGCAAGCCAAGGGTGCAGCATGCCATTGCCCAGCAGACGGAAAGTCCTGCCCTGGGCAGGGCTCCTCAGGTCACGCTCTGTGGCTGCACAGGGGTCAAGCCCAGGGTCCGCTTTTGGCAGCCCCCGCGTAGGGGCTGAGCCCAGGGTCCGTTTTTGGCAGCCCCCGCGTAGGGGCCGAGCCCAGGGTCTGCTTTCAGCAGCCCCGAGCAGGGTCCCCAGCCGTAGCTCCCGAGCTGGGGGCAGAGCCCCAGGCTGCGAGCTCCTCTCAGAGGAATCTTGTCGTAGAGCCTGCTTGTGATGCTTAAATGAAAACAACGCAATGTGTTTGTCAAAGCACTGACCATTCACTGACAACTGTCAGTTCAAGTTACAGAAATGTCAGGAAGAGTTTTGTTTTGGTGCCTTGGAATTCAGATAAACATGAAAAATAAATTTACCAGGGAAAATTAAGCTGCAAGAACAATTGGTATATGCCCTCAGTTGATACAATTGACAGGTCTGTGTGATAGTAAAAATATACTTTCCAAATATTTTCCTTTTACTTTTGAACATTTTCCTACTTTAAGCCCCAACAGGCTGCAGCGTATTTGCCCACTCACATTATTGAGTTAAGAAGTTTTGAAATAGAAAGAGATTCGCATAGAAGTTTCCTCGGTGGCACTTTTGAAGTGTTATATCTGGGATAACTGGTAAAATCCCTAGAAGCCTGTACACTGCCAACATAAATAGAAAGTATATTTAGAGATGGAGGATTATCCATTGCTTGACAGGGCTGTGATACATACCACGGGCTGTCACACATAGTCTGCTGTCAGTTCCTAGCAGCAATCTTGTTTGAAGTTCAGCCCAGCACAAATAATGCTCAGAGAGGATTTTCTCCTGGAAAACAAAGCCTTCAGACCTTCAAACGGAGCTGTAATGACTCCTATGTGACCACCACCTTGGATGTATCTCAGAAACAGCGTGAGCCAGCAGAGATTTCTGCAGCTTCAGAAAGTTTTGTTTTCTTTGTGGAAAATGTGTTTTGTCATTTCTGTCATCTTCTGGCCTGCGTGTGCATCCCCCAGGATGGCTGAGAGCACACGGGGAAGCCAAACCCGGTGCTAACAGTTAACGTGATGCTGCGTTCCCACCGGCAAACTCACTGGAGAACAATTCTCCACAAATGAAGCTCAGCTGCTCTACATCAGCAACCAGTCTGTGAAGTTAGAAAACCTGCGCTGTGAGTCCAGCCCATTAACATTAAACACGATGTTTAAACAAACCTCTGCATTCAATGGAAGCTTTTCCCATCCCGTGGTTCCGATGGGTGGGGGTGCTGAGTGCTCCTGGCGGGGTGCTGGGCACTTGTCTTCCACGCACTCCCATCTACGTGTTCAGTATCTTCCAGAAAAGAACAAAAGAACAGCATTAAGCAAACCTTTGTCTTTCACCAAGCCGGGGGCAGCCAAGGTGCAGTCCTGCCTGGCCAGGGTCTGCGTGGGTCACAGTGGGGGTGGCAGATAAAAACCCTGTGGCCTTTAACAGCATTTCCAAATGCTGTCCTGCTGGGTGCCAGTTATAGGAACTGGACAATCCGCTCGGAGCAACGTCTGAAACGGCCTCACCTGCTTCCCACGAGAGCTGACAACAGCATCAGCGTGACACTAAAATTAGAGGCTTCACCGAGCTCCGCAGGGACTGAAACCTGTGACACTTCAGCAATACGAATCCCTCACTTTTCTTGATGGAAATAATCATAAAATCAGCTCCCACTCATGCTTCTCCCTGCACCACAGGGAAAAGCCCAGGCAGCTTGGACACCGCTGCCGGGCCTCCTGCCCTTCCCAGCAGCTGCTGCAGCAGGAACGGACCCAGAGAGATGGTGTCCCTGCAAACCAGCATGATCCCACAACAATGGGATGTCATTCAACGCCTGGGCAAGGGAACCATCATCAACCATCAGCAGGGCAGGAATACACACAAGGTACAGGGCATTAGAAACAGACAAATCAATTAAACACGGGCAGGATAACGACTGAAGAGGAGGAGAGAGGAGACGGGAGAGAAGTCAAGCTGCCAGCTACCCACTGACCCTCCAGGGGCAGGTCACACATTTCAGGCAGAGGTAAACGCACCGTTTAACTGTAGACGTTATTTACAAGTTGAAGGTGCTGTTCTTTAAGATGCAGGATGAGACCTGCCTTTCCTAACATGCTGCCTTTACAACTGCAAAGTCACAACGCTGAAGAAATAAGCAACTGTCTGCTTCTATCCCAGAGAGAAGATGTGCTGAAACCTGCAGCGCAGTACACGGCCGCACACAGACGGGCAGCACAACACTCCGTGTGTGCTCGGCTGCCATTCGCCCACACAGACGGCACCCCCACCCCCAGGTGGGGCCCCCCCTGCCATTCGAGAGAGACTGCTACCACTCCATTTCAGTTCATTGTTCTGCACGACACTTGGCGTGTCTGGGCCATAAATACACCTCCTCGTGGTGGCACATTCGGAAAAGCCACAGGGTGCTCCCGCCTCCGCGCACACCTGAGTCCCCCGATCGCTGACAGCACTAAGCTTCCAGCCTGTCCCTCCTCCCCTCAGCCTCTGGCTTGCTTTTGCTCTGGCCAGTAACTTTACTTGCATCCTCTGGCCCAGATGTTGCTGGCGGCTCTTCACAAGAATCTCCCCATTCCACCGTGAGCCGTGCGGAAGGACGAGCGCAGTACGAGACCCGTTCTGTACCTCGCCTGCAATGGGGACGCACCCGCACAGCCCGGCCGGCGTGGCCAGTCCCCTGGGGGCCAGTCCCCTGGGTGCCACTCCTCCTCCTGCGAGCAGGCGGGTGATCCGGTGCGGCCACCGCGCAGCTCATGCAGCTGGCCGCTCTCTCCTCCTCCCTTCTTCCTACACCTGCTGCAGGCACGAAATGTTCCCAGGCTCCCACAACCGTCCCCTGGGGTACGCCCAGTCCATATGTTGCTGTCCCCTTTCACATGTGTTTACAAAGAGCCAAAAAATTCTCTCCTTGGAGATACACTTCTTTGTGCACAGTCCTTCCAGCAGAACGATGAAACCTAGCCGCGATGGCCACAGAAACATCTCATTGCTTAGTAAGGCTTCGCTTGACAGTCAGAGATATCAAAGACATTATCTTGGGATAAAGTAATATAACCAGCCCTATTTCCCACAAAACACACCTAACTTTTTCTTAACCAAAACCTTTTTATACTCTTTCGCTTTAAAATTCTCAGTTTGCCAGGAATAGGAAAGTCCTTCCGTATCATACTGCAGACATCCATTTGTTCCACCACTTTTATCAGCGTTCAGGGCTACGCTCAGAGGACTCTGACTTCATTCTGCAAACCATCCCTGTGTACAATGAGCAATGAGGTATCTGATCGTTAGAAGTCTACAGCTCACAGCTATTCGGGGCTACCCCAGAGAGCTAATGCTGCTGGAGCCGCCGGTTCCGTCCCAGCACCAAGGGGAACGCGGCGTCTCCCTGTTGCTGCCAGCAGGCAGGGTGCTGGGGGGCTAGTACTCCCCCCCTGCATGCTGCTGGGCCCACCAGCCCTGCTCTTCAGATGACGCCTCTGTCCCCGGGAGAGCATCACCAACTGGACTGAGGCTTTATGTGAAGCTGGCTGTAAAACACAGACCACTGCTCAGCATGGGTTGTAAATGCCATGTAGCAGCTGATGGCAAGTTCATTTTCCAAGGTGACATCGGGTTTGTCGGTGTCACAAATGACCGCTGCTCTGAACACCAACAAGACATTTCCCTCGTTAAGCGCCATCCGCAGAGCCCCCCACGCAGGGAGGCTTCTGGCAGAGCTCTCGGGGATGCGGCAGCCCCATCAGCGCTGAATGGGAGCACCCCCCCTCCCCGAGCAGCAATTGCAGCTCACATCACAACATTCTCGACAACAGCTGTAGATCCCCGTTTCAAAAGTGACTGAACATGATAATGCGAAGCTGAACACGTGTATTGACGGCTGCGACAGCCTCGCAGGGCTCGCTCCGTCCTGTCTCTCAATGCACAGGGGTTATCTTCCCCAAGAGCTCCTCTTCTATCAACAATGTGCACAACATCTTTCCAAACACAAAGTGGAAATCCCTGCAAGTATTTCTGGTGCTGCTTCCAGCCAGAAATAACAGTAATCTGATCCACGAGCAAATTCCATTTCTGTCGCTGAATTCCTTTGTAAAATCTTTTTCCTTCGAAAAGGTTTGGCAACAGCAAGGCGCAGGCTAATTTCACTTATAAGGTGTGAATCGAAGAAGATTTGCAGTTTCTAAGTCACAAAAAGGAAGTGCCTGTGGCCTCTCTGACTCCTGCTAACTGTCAAGACAAAACGTGGCAGTTCAGCTATTTTAGCTATTTTTGATGCAACTCCAGCCCCACTTGCTGCACCCCGCACAGCCCACCGCCCGCGTGCCCTCCCCAGGCTCAGCGACGTGGCCACAGCCAGGGGCTTGTCTCGGCACCAGGGAAACTTCCAGCCTTACCCAAACCCTCTGCCATCATGGGCTGCAGGACCATGGGCAAAACGTAGTCTGCAGCGTTAGCAGGTCCCGTAAACGATTAACTGGGGAGAATCCCGAGAGGCTTTGAGGGGAGCGGGTGCCGAGGGAAGGGTGAACTGCTCCCCGGTTGCGCAGCGCCGAGAGCTCCGGGATGAGCTACGCACAGCGCTGCAGCGGAGGCAAACCTCCAGGGACTGCATCGTGCCTACACCCGACCCCGCTGCAACGCAAAGCAAGGCCCACAATCAATTAATGCCTCCACACTCCTTCCCTGCCCAGAGCTTTCCCCTCCCAGGCCGGGCTGTTGTGGGGATGGGGCAGTTCTGCTGCAGCCCCAGGGAACACGCACCACCCGGGGGTCCTCCTGTACAGAGGACAGGCAGGCTGTAAAAATCAAACAGCACTGCTTGCAGGAGCAGAGGGTCCTCCATCTCCCAGCAGCCTGTGGGATCTGGCCACTGAATACATGGGTGAATTCTCCCACAGAAATCAGCATCGGGCATGCTTAATTATTTTTGTACGCTGCCACTCTGCAGCCTGACGGCTCATCTTCTGCACAGCTCCATGGTAGATCACAGCCATTTGCCAAACCAAAGTGTTCCCTGACAGTCTGCGGAGACATATATTTGCCATCTGCAATCTATTCCTCGGTTTCTGGCTCATATTTTCAGTGCTTTCTTTTGAAAGCCGTTTCAGATTTCCATGGGCTTCTTCATAACCTCTGCTAGCAAAGCCTCACACGGTTTAATTGTTGACAGCTGTGTCAGGAGCACTATTTCACATTTCTTTTGTTGTTCCTCTTGCTGCATATACACAAGTTCCTCCATCCATGGCTTGGCCGTGCAACAGGCACAAGGATGCGGAAAGCAGAGGATGACTTCCGAGAGCCTGTTATTGGGGGGTTTAAGTGTTTGTTAGAGTTTTACAGAGATAGTTGCAGCTCCGTACATTAAAACACTGACAGGAAAAAGGCATTTGAGCAAACAGGTGTGAAGCTCTGAAATGACAGATTAGTGACAAGGAGCTACAGAGTTAATTAGTATAACGACCATACCTAAGGTGCTCAGACAGCTGTGGGTCATTTCACAGAGGAAAATCCAGTGCTAATATCACATTCATCAGAGTTCAGAAACCTTGCAGAGTTATGTTCTCCTGCTCCGAGGACCAGCAGTGTCCGCGTCTGACACAGGCAGCTGCGGCACTCGGGCTGGGAGCGGGGAAGCGGGCAGGCTGGTTATCAGGACAGGACAGGCGAGGCTGCAGACACATACCCCAATGCAAAACCTCCACGTGTATAGCAAAGGCCAGCATTAACACAGTGCTCAGGTCCTGGCCTCTGTGACTCCTGGGACACTTAGCACCCTCCACCCACACGTTTCACACAGTACAGTGCCCCATGAGAAGTACCAGGCTGGATAAATGCAAATTTTTCCTTTTCCTTTCAAAGAGTTTGCATTTCAGTTTCATGGTAAAGAAAAATACAGTTTAAAAAAAAAATCACTGCTTATTACTTTTTTTTTTTCCTGGGCAGAAAAGGGACTGCAAATATCTGCAGAAGATGTGGTATCTGAGAGCATACCTAGGAGATGCAAGTTTGTGCTAACATGATGAAAGATGGAAAATGCTGAGAACTAGACTGTTCTCTCTTCTGCCAGGCTGAACTCTAATCCAAAACATCTGTTCACATAACTGAGATGAGCTCCCTCAGTCAAGTAACACAAGCACAAACTCCTCCTGACATCAGTGCAGAATAGCTGTCGGTTAAGCTTTTTGTGGAAATCTGGGAATCCAGACACTTCTGATGTTCCCTGCAAGCACAGAATAACAACGCACTTCACTCCAGCAAATCACCTGCAGAGAAAAGCACTTTTTACAAGTGTTCTAAAGCCTGAAATCTTTGATTTTTGTAGAACTAAGTTGTACACATCGTTGTTTAGGAGTTATTAACGCTGGCCAGTCACTGCTCTATGTATCAGGGTAGCACAGCTGGGACCTGAGCAGCAGGTCTTAATTCAGCCTATGGCAAAGATAAAGGTCAGTGAAAAATACTCAGTTTGGAACATGCACTACCACTATTAAAAGCATAATTCCGAGGGGCAGAGAGTAAGATTTTAGCTCAAAGTACCGAGGGCAGAATTTACTTGCAGAATTTGCATCCAGACCTCAGTTCAGGGCTCATGTCCCTTGCTGCATCCCCAAGCCTGGTAGAAGAGAGATCCAGGTTTTGTGCAGGACTCAGTTCTCACATAAACACCTATGTGTACCCACACAAGAAACACTTCTCTGGCTACCTGAGATACAGTAAGTTCAGAAATAGCACTGTGGCAAATCAAGCACAAAGCCGCAGTACCACGCACTCTCTAGACCTTTTCCCCGCTTCTGCAGCTCTAAAGCAAGCGTTGCCTGCAGCCCACTGAGAAATCCCTGCATCCAACATGTCTTGGAGAATGAACCCCCTTCTGTCAGGGAAATGGACTAGAAACCAGGGTCAGTTTCTGGTTCTGCTCCCAGTTCTACGTGTGCACGTCCCTTAGTTTCCACGCTGCAGTTCTCCAATCCTTTGTCTGCCTTGCCTGCTTAGGGGTGGCCACAGAGGGACTGTCCCAAGCAAGGCACCTGCACAGGATCAGGGCAGGGAACTGGATTAGGGATGGAGGGCTCTAAAAGCCACAGGAAGAAGGAAAAAAAAAAAAACAAAAAAGAAAATAAAAAGAAGAAAAAAAGAGAAGCACATGGTATCTAGCAGCTTTTCAGTGTGCTGGGGGAAGGCCATTCTCGTTATTTTTGCCTTCTCGTTGTACAGCAGTAGATGGAGCTCTCCTTTCACCAGCCCGTTAATGCCTACAGTATCACAAACCGAGCGCTGCAACTATTCTGTCAGCACCTGCTGGGGCTGCTACATGTGACACAGCCGCAGTGGTGACAAAGGGGGGTCTCGGGTTCCACGGCTGCCTGCCCAACACCCTGCAGCAGCACGAAATTCTCCAAAACCTGTAAATGACAGAACCATTTGATTAGCCACAGCATTGCCTTTCCTTCCAGTCAAGCATCGTGTCCTTCCAGTCAAGCATTGTGTAACATCCTTCCTTTCTTTTGTACGTTGTCACCAGGATTGCATGGAATCCAGCAGCTTGGGAAATGAGAAGGCATGTTCCATTTCTCTTGCAAAATAAGGAACACCGAATTTTGCTAGCCACATTTAGAGAGAACACACATAAAAACTGCATCATGTCTGTGAGCACTGAAGACTACATCATCCAGAGGATTCTACAGGAACTAAAGGTCAAGGGATGGGTGGCCCATTTCTCAACCACTGCTTGCAGATCTAACGCCTGCGATCTGTATGTCACAGCAGGACAGAGGAGGAGGGACGAGGGGGAACACTGGCATTTCTGCATCTTTGCAAGCTGGGAAAAATTAAAAATTAATATGTTGATTTTCTGTCTTCCCACTGCCTTCCCGTGCTAGTGCAAGTGACTCCAGCAGGACCTGCACGGACATGGGCCACCTTCCCAGTGCCGCCACCACCGGACCAGAACTACAGGTTGCAGTTTCCTCAGGACATGTTAGCCACATCTTCTGCAACAGCTGACAAATTAAATACTTCAGAGAAGTGAGAGCAAAATTAGGCTGCTCTCTCTCTTTCTTCTTTTTCAGGTTGGTTGGTTTGATGGTGCACCGTGCATATCCCGCTTCATTCTGCTGCACATCCAGGCGCAGACTCTAACCAAGAGTAACGGCACGCTACTGACAGCCACGGACGGCTATCTTCAAAGCCAGCATACAACTTGTTAGAGCAGTCCATGTTTTCCAAGACTATAAGCAATATATAAGAACATATTTTTACTTTTATATTCTTTGAAGAAGATTTCATGTTATGCAAGTAGGAAAGCTGAGAACATTGTAGAGTTACACAAGATGCTAGAGATGATATTTGCCAGCAAGGTAATTCAATACACATCTATTCTGGCATTCAATAATTAAAGAGAGGCCCCCAGCAGTGAATTGCTGAGTGATTATCTCACAGCAGCAGCTATCCCCAGCCATCAGAGAAGTGCCAGCACCTGCAGACAGGCACCAGCAACTGCTCGCCACATCCTCACAGTCAGGCACTGAAACGTGAGCAGGACTTTCAGCAGAACTGATTTTTCATTTCTCTGAAGAGAAGTTAACAGAAGAAGAGAGACTAGACACCCACCTCTGAGGACAGAGGTTGTTCTCCTGACTAGCCAAGCAGAGATTGACTCTCCGGATTTCAGACCTCATCCAGCCTCTGATTCTGCGTAGTTATGTAGTAATGTATTATTATGTAGTTATGTAGTAATGGTCTGTTCAGAGAGGATCCCTGCTTCAGCCCTAATGGAGCAAAAACCTAGGTAAGGACTTTGAGGTTTGGTCTTTATTGAACAGAAGCCAACAGCTGACAAATTAAATACTTCAGAGAAGTGAAAATTAAACAGTCCTGCAGTCACGAGTGTTGGCATATGGAAAGCTGCCACCGAGCTAATAATAGAAGTGTCTACCGCAGCAGAGAGGGAGGTCCCAGTGTCCTAGAGCACGCCGTACATCTGGGCACTGGGAAGACAGCCATCAGGCGATGTATGTTTCAGCAGCACACACTGCCCACCTTCCTGCCAGCTATTCATCTTCTGCAGCCACAGGCTGAAGGCAGCAGTCCACGAGCAATAATGCTGCACTGGGGACAAAAATCAGAGTGGGCTCTGCCCCCAGGCTCCCATTTCAGCAGAGGAGCTTCCTGGAGCCACAGAGCACAGGAGGGTCCTTCGCCAGCACCCTGCCTGCCCAGTACCACTGCTCTCCTTGATCCACCAAGAAACAGACAACTGGTTCATCTGTCACACACGTTTGCATATTCTGGACACCAGCCGCTTTCTCTGGTTACTTCACGCACCTATGAAGAGCATAAAAAAACCTGGGGACAGTAGTCCTTGCTCAGTCCAGCCTGACCCCGACAACGTCCCTGTGCGCAGGAGAGCCACGCTGCTGGGCAACGGGAGAACCAGCGTCATTACGAGGAGCATGAGCAAAGCATGCAAATATTACTCACAACCAGACATGGAAAATGATTTACAGACAGGTGGTTATGAAGCTAATCAATAGTGCTTGCATATGGTATCCACCCGTTAATGAACGACAGAGGGAAGGGAATCGGGACGGGGGAACCGCAGGCAGACAGCAGCCCCGCTACTTGGCTGTGGTTCTCTACAAAAACCAACCCAAGCATAGATGGAAAGACCACAGTATGTCATGTGCTACCGTAGCCAGCAGCAAGATCACATATACATTATACTGACCTAGGAGAGGTCCACTCACATGAAACACACACCACACCCACACGCTGCTCTCCTGCAGATGACAGATTGGGCTGACTCACAGCACCCCTCCTGAATAGTGTCCTACACCCTGTAATGCAGATAGCTGGCAAGAGATAATGGGCACTAAAGAGCAGACGGGAGATAAAGCACTAAAGAGAAGAGGGAGATAAAGTGCTGAAGGAGATATGCAGGAGTGCACACACACACAATGGAACCAGCTCTCACACAAAGCACAGGCAGGCTCCTCCAGCTGCACCTCTGAACCACTCCTTCTCCTTCTGGAGTATCTGGCCTGGGCACTTCAGGAGACTTCCAAAGGTACCAAGCTGCAGAAAGCTTTTGGCTGCATCACTATGGAGCAAGCCGGATAATAAGGGGCAAACCAAGTGGAGACAGAGCAACTCTGCTGACGTTAAGGACCCATCAGTCTAGGGAAGAGCCGCTGCTCGCGGCTGAACGCAGCAGGGAAAAGCTTCTGCTCCCAAAGGAAGTGAAAGGAAACCATCCAACAAATCTCCTGGCTGTCTGGTTCTGCACCCACTGACATCCACCGCAGGGGTATTTGCTGGATCAAGATGATGCACCATCGATTTGAGGGATGACTGCGGAAGGGCTAACTGGGCCATCTTCCCTCTTTGACAGGGATTTCTGTCCAACTGTCCCTTGCAGAACACCTGTGAAAACAGCAGCCTTAGGAGCAATCAGCATCTTGTTCTCCCAGTTTGTGCACAAAGCACCCAGTGCACACACACAGTCTGCTTTTCAGTCAAGCCCGATACCGACTGCCCATAACGACAGCAAACACACCCAGGCTTTTCACTAGAGGTATCATGCTCCAGAAGAATCTGGTTCTCTTTGCCTGCTATTGTAGCAAGAAAAAATAACCTCAAAAAGAGCCTTCAAGTTATTCTATTTAATGTTTTAGTGCCTCCTGGTCAGAGCTGTTCAGATCAGAAGCCAAGAGGCTGTCTGAGAGTTCTGCATGTTCTAGCTGCTTCCAGCAAATATAGCTGCCATCTTCCACATGTGAAAGGCCTCCACAAGCAGAATTTAGCTGACAATTTCATCCTTACAGAGACTTCACCTATTAGTACTGCACCATCCATCAGCAGAATAAGGCTTTTATATCATGCCTGAGTGGGAAAAAGAGCTTCAGAAAGCCCAGAGGTGCACTGGGCGAGTTTATTGCTAGTCTTTAGCTAACATCCCCTTGAGACTGCCAGAGCAGGAGGTTTGACTCCCGCAGCGCTGATGACAGGGGAGACGCCTGGGATGGGTTTCTTCAGGGCTGGCCAGGTTCTTCCACCCACGAGGAGGAAAGGACACCTCTCTCCCTGCACAATATACAGGCTACTGCGGCCAGGACGTCACCAGCCAGGAAGGACAGGGAACACTCCTGAAGCCTGCTCTTCCCTCAGCACAGGGTGACCACGTGTGCTGACCACGGCCACACAAAGATTGCTGGCACCAAGGATGGTGCCCTGGCCCTCTCGACCTCCTGCATTTCCCTGCCTTTGGTCCCTTGATGCCCTCCTCTTCTGCTGCCACCCTTGGTCCGTGCTCTCCTGCCCCTGCTTTGGCCCCGGTGTGCAGCACAGCAGAACATGAAGAGCAGGAGACAGGCGCGGGAGCACCGTCTCTTACCCCTCCATGCCACTCCCGGGAAGGCAACACTTGACCATGCACGGCAGTGGTGTCGATACCACAGAGGGCAGCGGATCATAAACCAAAATAGCAGCAATACTGACAGTACTCACAGGTCTCAGAAAAGAAAGGTGATGTGGAATTGGCTTGTTCATCTTTTCCATTACAGGACCCATTTTAACCCCCATACCAGCACACTGTCTGCTTCAATCCTTCTTTGCAACACTCAGTACTCAGCATCAGGACCACACAAACAAGGAAAACCACAGTACTCCTTTTGCTTTCTATGAAAAGAGCTACAAATGCAATAAAATCCAGCCTCTCTATGTTGTTCTTTGCTCCAAAGCGTTCAGCTGCTCAACATTTATCATGTTACAGCCTACGGATGTACCCACCTTCTAAGTAAAGCAAGCCAGTCACCCGGCAGTCAGCTGCCACAGTGACCACGGGGCAGGCATCTGTCCAGGGCCAGGAGCCCAGGGGCCACACAGGCTGCCAGCAACAACTGAGAGGAGCCGTCAGCCAGCCTGCCCCAGCAAAACCAAAACTTGCCGTTTTGTGCCCAAATCCATTAGCAGCAGAGTAAAGAGGCAAGAAGGAAGAAGGGTAACCGGCTCTGGGAAGTATGTATACAGGGCTGTCTTAAGCTACCATTTCTCAGTTACTTTTCTGCTTTATGGCCCTTAGAACAAGAGGAAAAATGGAGGCAAGATGCAGAAAGCAATCAGTTTCTGTTTCAGCTTCTCGTGTGTTCACACCAAACCAGAGCTTGCATCAGAGGCACCCCCGGGAAGTACCGGAAAACACGTTCCAACCTCTGTGAAAAGCTGTTGCTGCAGACACGGGTCATTTTGGAAATTACAAACAAAGGACACTAAAACATAACTTTTTGAAAGGTACCCTCATCAGGAAGTTCCTATGGCATTTCAGACACACAAAATAAAAGTTTATGGCTTCATAATGTTAATCAGGAATACCTCAAAGAAGCCTTACTGGAAATCACAAGTGAATCCTAGGGGCTTTGATCTGAGCTAGAATCCAGCTGTCTCAAATCTTGCTGCAGAAGGGTTCATAAACCTGAAATCAAGAAAACAACAGAAAGGAGATAGCAATTAAGTATGTGTATGAATAAGAAATGCACAGAGCGGTCCAGGACCCTCCACTGTGCAAAAACACTGCGAGACGAGCTGGCCACGCGCTCTGCAGCCTGTGCTCGGCTTCCAGAGGTCTGCAGCCACCCCACGGGCCTCGGTGTCAGCTCCTTGCCTCCCCAGGCCTTGCAGGGGACAGACGGATCCGAGACAGCGCATGTCGCCAGCACCAGGACCCACGCGTGCAGATCTCCTCTGGAGACCTCTCCCTCCACCCGCACTGCCCGTTACCACCCTGAGAGCTGGCGGTGCAGGATCCCCGCTCCTCTCCCCACACCTGAGCAGCTCATGCTCCAGCTTTAAAAGTCTTTAAGGACCAAGACATTTTTTTTTTCCTTCCCCTGTTCACACCGTGCACACTCAGTCCTGGACTTCTTTACAGTGAGGGTGACAGAGCACTGGAACAGGCTGCCCAGAGAGGTTGTGGAGTCTCCTTCTCTGGAGACATTCAAAGCCCGCCTGGATGCGTTCTTGTGTGATCTGATCTAGGTGTCCTGCTCCGGCAGGGGGATTGGACTAGATGATCTTTCGAGGTCCCTTCCAATCTCTAACATTCTGTGATTCTGTGATTCTGTGACTGGGAATACTCAGAAGGAGGCAGCAGCAGAGGCCATCTCCCTTCCCACAAACGGCTTGAACCTGGTTCGTTGTGCCAGCGCTTGGTTCATTTCACTCTAAATTCTGACACTGAATTATCTAGATTTTTTTAATGATACCATTCTTTGTATTTCTCATTAAAAGCTGGCTCGAGCAGCACTATCTTTACTGGCTGCACAGGCAGCTGTGGGGCTGTTCTGTACGCGCACAGCTGAAGAGCTGTAGCTGGCCTCTGCCTGCAAGCGAAGGCTTCCAGGGAGCAACAGCATTTGCAGAGACAAGCTGTCTCAGGCCCCAACAGCACAAACTGTAGTTTACTGTAACGTAACAGCTGTTCCAGATTTCTTCCTAACTGACACTCTATACAGCGTGGAGGCTTCGGCAACTGTAATTGTACTTCCTGCAGAATGGGATTTTCTTTCACACATCGAGCAGCAGCTTGCATGATAACCCAGCAGTCCCATGACTGGCTCCTGGTTTCAGAGGCTAGACCCAGGGCTCCAACCCCGGTCCCAGGGTGCCACAAGCATCAGATATTTGTGTCTCTGAACGAGGTGCACCATTACCCTGAGCTGGTACATGCCCAGGCAGCTTGGAAATACAAAAACAAAAGGCAGAGTTTTGATAAAAACCTGGCCATCAAAACATGAAAGCAGGAGAATATATAGGTAGAAATCTAATTTCAAATCACAGCAACCATGTTTTAGTTTTATGGGTATTAGTTATCTGCATGGGCCTCGAAAAACACTCGTACGGAATAAAGCATCTACGAGGTCCCACGGATCTCCTTACTACCTCAGGACAGCTGTGAGGCACAGGTAAAGCAGCAGCTTTGGTGATTTACTTTCCCAAGTTTCTTAGATCATTCCATAAGGAGACAAGAGACAACCACAGCCTCTCGCTACCTGCCTCCCCTCCAGGCTGTGCTCGGAAACGCGTGGCTGAGAGAGGGCCCGTTTCCTTTCCCCAGCCCTGACTCCACGTTTCTGCCAGTTCTGGTTTTCCTCCCAGATGGCAAACGCTCATCTCCTGGCTACGTCACTTGTGAGAAGAAACAAGCCTTCTGCCTTGCTCTGTGCACCATTGAAACAAACTGCAAGATAACCATAGATGCACCTAACCCAGCAAAAGCTGAGGGGCCAAGCTTGGAGGATGCACTGCTCTCAGGAGCCTCAGTCCTGTGGGTAAAACGCAGAGCACCAGCTATAAGACTATTTTATGTGGTAGATGGAGGCCACTCATTCCACATACTAGAGGCAGATGAACATGGAGCCAGCATTAGCAGCTGGTCGCTTCTACAATGTGGAGATTTATCCTGTAGCGCCAGATATTAAAGTCTTTACACTGTGTGCCACCTCCTCAATAAACCCAAAATCAGAGCATGAAATCCAATGGAAAGACAGAAATACAAAGACATCCTTAACTCCCATCACGAGAAGCAGACCACGGGTGGAGGCTGGGACGTGCTCTGTTCGGTGTACATGCCCCCCAGTCGCCACTGTGCTCCCCCCCTTGGGGGGTTCTCACCTGGGCAAACACCACCCACCCAAGAGCTGGGAGCTCTCTCCTACAAGGCAACGGCAAAGGCCAGCAAGAGGGCACACGAGTCTACAGCCACGAGTCCAAAGCTATTTGAAGACACAAGTATGTATGGAAAAAGCCTCTGGTTTAAAACACGGGTTACAAAGGCCAAACAGTTGTGCCCAGTACTGTGATCAAATGCCATCCTTATTCCATCAGAGCCAAAAAGAGGCTGAGTAACGCCACAAACAACTGTAAAAATCCCGAGCTGTGGCCAACAGACATGCAGCAGCTTCACGCTGTTCTGCTCCCAACGGCTGTTGTGCTCGTGGAAGGAAAGCTTCCATGATAATTCAGGAACTCGCCGACCTGTGTATTGATACAGGCAGACAAGAACTTCTACACACGGCAAAAGGAGCCACAGAGCCCAGCGTTACACCAGCCCAGCTCCAGCATTACAGGCGGTGCACACACAGCCCAGCCAGCCTTTTGGGAGCACCCTGAGCTGCCCCTACACCGGCTGGAGTCCCTTATGTCATTTACCCCATCCACAGGACACAAACTGCATTCAAATTCATGACCCATGATTCTCCCAGGTCCTCTGAACTCCCTCTGCCAAGCCCAGGTAGTTCCCACATTTCAGCTGCTGCCTGCATGGGCTTTGTTAGCGCTGGAGGCTGGGGCTTTGTGATGAGCCCCCGGAGTTGGGTACGTTCTGTGCAGAGCACCAAAGGCTCTGAATAACCGCTTACATTCGCACTTGCCTAAACATACTGCAAGCAAATAGCAGGAATAAGTTTAGCACTCAAGTGCACAATTAAAAGCAAAAACCACCCATCAATAATTTGGGACTTTTCCAGAAAGACTAGAGACAGCCAATGTGAATCAGAATCACTGAAATGGTGTTTTTGTACTGCAGCACAAAACAAAGAATATAAAGTTCTTAGCAAACATCTCAAACTTTAAAACCTATTTTTAACCAGTCAGTCCATTTTATGAGCTTATCTGTAGATAAGCTGGTAAATACAGTTTCTGGGGTTTAGACTTTTTGCTACAGCCGTGCGCAGTCTCCGTTGCTGCCTCCCCCGACCGCTTTTCTCTGCGGCAGCAGACAGCGCACAGAGAGGCAGCCAGCCTTTCAGCAGAACTGCTGCATTATGAATCAGATCATGCTCACCAGGAAAAAGGCAGGCTGGAGCGTTTAGGATGGGCTAGAGAGAGCCAAGAGACTCAGGGTGCTATTCCTGGCATTGCCAACAATTCGCCACATGACCTTGTGAAAGCGACTTCACCATTGCGTGCATCGGCTTCTGAGCCTCTTCATGTTAAACAGCAGCAGTACTGCAAAACACCCCAGAGACCACTCGCTGTAAGAACGGGAGAAAAAGAATCAGACTGTCTGAAAAAGAAAAGAAATAGTGTGGTGCAGCTGGGTGCAATCCCATTTCTGATTTCAAAGGCAGTTTGGACTGTGTTTGGAACAAAGGCTCTAACCCAAGTAATAAGAGAGAAATTCATTGTCAAAAAAGGAGCAGCATCCCCTCGCAATTATTTTGTCCCTCGGGGTGTTTGAGAGGCAGGCGCTACTGTAACTGAGCACCTGTGAGGTATCTGGATGCTGTGGCAGGAGATGCCTGTGATGTACCTGGCTCGGGTCATCCCCACAGCATCCCTGTGCGAGGGAGGGGGTGCCGAGCACTCTCCGGGGTGGAGATGGTGACAGAAGAATACTCCCTTAGTTAAAGATAGCTCATGTCACTGCATCTGCTGATGCACACCAGCGATTTTTTTAAAAGCAGCTCCGCCTGATAACAGCATGGGATGCAGCCTGCCGCCAGTGGAGAGAAATTCCCAGTGCCAGCTGGTCGCGCCGAGCCCCTGGCAGCAGCCGAGGAGCGCTGGTGGGACACAGCCCTGGGTGAGAGGGGCCCCAGCCAGCCCCGGGCAGGGGGTGATGTCACCTGAAGTGTCTCATCAACAGGCGTTTCACTGAAACCGTCTCAGCAATGCCAGACAGCACGTCATTCACCCGGCATGCCATTCATCCGGCACGCCCTGCATGGGCTGCAACAGTCCCTGCTGGAGACACGCAACGGCCCCCAGAGGAAGCACCAGGTGTGCGCTGAAACCCCAAAGGTCCTCGGTTCACACAAGTCTTCAGCAGGTAACCGTGGCAGAGGTTTCCGTGGCACGGCGGCAGGAGCAGAGGGACTGTGGTTTGCATGGCAAGGTTGTGGGAGCAGGAGTCAATCCCACGGGAATGCAGGAGCACGAGCCATTGACTCTTTCCTCCTCTCTGCTCACCCCACCCCTTGCTCTGTCATCCAACAGCCTTTTATTGGTTACACAATTAGCTCAATTCAGATTAACTCAGGGCTGTTACGGTACCTACACCAGCCTCAAGTCCCCTGCTGCTGCCCCAGCAGCCTCGGTGTGCCTCCTGCTCTGTTTTCTCCCCTAGCTGGATCAGTGGAGCAAACAGAAGACAGCGTGCCTTCTCAAAGCATCTCTCCAGCAGAGCAGCGATCGCGAGTTACAGTCCCATCACTGCAGCATTTTGCTCCTTCTCCCATTGAGAGAAGTCTCCTTGACAAGCACACACGGTGGTTCCTCCAAACCTCGTAACAGTACATAGTAACCTCAGCTGTTTGTGAGACAGGACTCCTCTATCTACAGATCCATCAAATGGATTTCAGCCTCTCCACTGCAGCCAGAAGCAGGAATTTTTTCCCAGGATTTCCTAAATCTTTTAATCTTCTACCTCTGAAATCTGCAGTTCTACTTTTTAAAGTCCATATTCATGAAGGGAGACTGAAGTGGCCAAACCGCTGGTACCAGGGAGAGAAGAAATCCTGTTTCTCATTCTTCACCTGCAGTTCATGACATCTCATTTCACAGTCACCAGCCAGGAAAAGGCTTGCCATACGAGTTAATGCAGAGAAAAGTGACGTACTGAGAATTTCCCTAAAAGAAAAGCCCTGCCAAACACCAAGGGGGAACGGGAGCTGAGTGCAGTACTCTTGCTGGGGAACAGAGCAGCAGCTGGGGCTGGTGTGATCAAGATTTGGTGATATTAAACATCACTCAACACCAGGAAGGGCTGGACATACTGGAGAGGGATGAAGAAGGGATGGGAGCATACCATGTCCAGGGAGAGGCAGAGAGGGCTGGGAGCACACAGGCTGAGGAGGGCTGGGGGGGTCTTTGCCAGTGTACTGATGGGGGGAGCACACAGGATGGAGCCAGACTCTTACAGTGGTGTTCAGCAACAGACCAACAGGTGATGGGCACAACTGAAATGCCAGAAGCACGTTTGAGCACAAGAGAAAATGTTTTCCCTGTGAAGCTGGTCAAACACAGGAATCGGTTAGCAGGGAGGCTGTGCAGTCCCCATCCATGGGAGATGCTCAGCACATCTGACAGCGCTCTGCACGACCAGCTCTAGCTGTCCCTGCTCTGAGGAGTTGGAGTAGATGCTCTCCAGATGTCCCTTCTAACCTCAGCTGTCCTTCAGTTCTGCGAGAAGCAGGAAGAGCAGCATTTGTCTTGCCTAGAAAGAGAAAGCAGAGGGCAGGCATGACAGAGCCTTTGGAGACAGCAACCCATGTTTCTTCTTCTCAGTACAGGTCAATATTTTTTAAAGAAGATGTAGGTTGAGTTTCTACAGGTAGGGGTATCTAAGTGCCAGAACAGACCACAGAATGCCATCAGCAGCAGATTTAAAGAGGAAAGCAGGTGAACAGCCATCAGGATAGCCTAGGTATTACTGACCTTCCTTCAGAGGGATCTGATCACCTGTCAGATTTCAGCAATTTAAAAAAAAAATCTACTGCTCTGCCACAACCCCAAGCTTCTCTGTTCCAACATTTTTTGTATCTGTAGCACGTGAAAGGCTCTGAAATGGCTTTGTAAAGGCTCAGAAGAACAATGCGTCTTTTTAGAAACACATTTCCAGTTGCATTGGTAGGTTCTGTTATTTCAGAGCTAGAAAAGCTGATTAAAAAAAAAGTAAAGTCACAACCTTCTGAAAGTTGGAAACTCCCATTTTCTCAATTTATACTCAGTACAGTAGCCTCTACCATTTGGATGGCACCGCAGGGAATGGGTGGCTTCAGCCTGGACATCTTCAGTAAGTCCTCGCTCAGGCAGAGCCACCACAGCAAGAAGCCGGCGGTGGGCAGGAAGGAGGATCTGCAGCCAGCGGTTCTCAGAGGAAGGTGTGCACAGATGGAGAGCTGCAGGCACAGAGGCACAGTCACTCTGTCTTAGCATCAGCAGGCCACAAGCCAAAGTAACAATGCTCCTTAAAATGACAGAAAAGAAAAATACCCCTTGAATTGGGTAACTGGGGAGGGGAAAGCCACGGTGACCTTGCTCCTATCAGCAAACTGTCTGGTTTGAGTCTTTCAACATATACAAAGCACACTGGTCCTTGGCAGCAGAAAGTATTGCAGCATTTCTTTTGCCATGCCCTGGGAAATATCTTTACTCCATAGGAAGGTTTTACAGTCTTAAAGAAAGCTGAAGGGAAGAGACTGGTAAGAAGAGAAATCTCATCTCAAGGCTCTGATGAATTTAACTTGCTAGTAAAAACGTGCACACTGCACATCAAAGCAGAAATCAAATACCCTAAAAATACCCCAAATACAGCCTGAGAACAGAAAATTGTTGCCTAGCCAAATATTAACTTTATTCCAACTAATGTCTGCATTTTTCAGTTACACTGCAAATGGCAAGTTTTCAAACTCTGAAGTACACTAGTGAGAAATAGTCACTTTAATTATCGAGAAGCCAAATCCAGGTAAGGAGGTGGTGCAAGGGGATCAAAACAGCAGATAAACCCCTGGCTACAAATAGAAAATTAGTGTTTGCAGGTGGCAGTTTTAGGGAACTGGCAATGAGGCACAGGCTGTTTTCAGTGGCCAGCACCTGCTTGTAACTGACTGGCATGGGCAGATGATACAGCTCTTGCCAGAGGAGACCGACCATTCCAGCCCAGTGCTCGGCAGCGAGCAAACACACGACGCGCAAGTGTTCCTCCCGCACCCACCTGCATTCATCCCGTGTCCAGTCCAACGGGCCTGGCGGGGATTCTGCGGCCTCTGGAAGCACAGATAACCACTGGAGACCAGCACCACCAGGCAGGTTGGCCATCAAGGCAGCTGCAGACAAAAAGTCAGTGGAGTCTCATTGACTTCCTCAGACCAGGCCCAGAACAGGCACAGGGCACGCATGGGGAGCTCACGGGTCCTCCCAGCAGGGCTGTGACTCCCACTGGGGCAGCACGGGAAGACAGGGACAAGGGTTTTTGGAAAGTCCCATGGACCAAGACAGTGCAATAAAACCCACTCCACCTGTCAGCAAAGGGGAACCAAAACTCACGCCTGAGGGTGCAGGGTAACGTGCCGTACTCTCCTTCGTGAGCACGTGGAGCCTGCTTTCCACTGGTACTCAGGTCTTGGGCAACAAAGAGTACACAGGAAGCCTCAAAGAGGCATAATACAACATCCCGTTACACTACAAACTTCAGTCCCAGTATGACTTCCTATAAAGAAATAGGAAGCCTACTACCATCTTTTTTTTTGTTGTTGCTCATATGCCATCATAAATGTGGCAAACATAGAAATATATGTAATATTGTTAGCATTTCTTCAACTAATCCAACTTTTTAAGCAGATAATGGATAGTGACTTGTGTACAAAACAAACACAAGCCCTACTGAAAAATGTATTTGATTTCCTTGCCATTGTAAGATGCTTTGCTTTCACCTAGCAGCCCAGTAAACTGGGTTTGAAACTACTCAAAGGCAGAAAATCAACAGATAAAGCCAACTAAAACCAGGTTATCTTTTTATATTTAAAAGACATGTTGTTTCTGCTAATGTGTCTGACAATTGCATGCCTGTCTGTGAGCAAGGCCGATCCCCACATCTCGCTGAGACCAGCCAGGCAAACCAGAGGTTTCTTGGTTGTGCAAAGTGACTCATGCTTGAAAGCAAGCAGAGATCTTTAATGCCTGTTTAAAAGCAGAAATAAAGCAAGTCCTCACCAGGGGTCATGACATGTTATGGGCCAAAATCCAGCAGCGAAGCAGAGCAGAGCCCGTTTTGGGGCAGAAGAGTGGCACTGTGACTTTCTACATACCGAGAGGTGGAACAGCTCTGCACAGGTTGGTATAACACATACATACTCACTCCCATTACAACCCACCTTGTCTGAAGACCCAAGTTGTTGCTGATATAGGTTAGAATGAACTCAAAGCAAAAATAAATAAATAAAACCAGTCACTGCTTTACAATTCAAATTTGCAGGAAGCAGCCAACCTGTGAATGCAAAATTAGATCAGCCCAGATTCACAAACAGATTTTGTCTATGAACAGATCAAGATTGTTCAGTCCTGCAGTCTTGAATTTGTCCCATTTTCACTATTTTTCTAGTTTTGCTATGTTCTTCCTAAACTGCGGACCCAGGAGCACAATATTTTAGATGCATTGCAATCACAAGTGTACTGTGGCGTTGCCCTTCTGTTTTCTCACTCTGTACAGGCAGGGACACACACTTGCAGATACGACATTTGGAACAGCTCTACCTACTGCCAAGGCTTTGCATCACAACAGTTCACAGTAGTTTATAGCAACTGTTCCACCTATATTTTCCATGCCAGAAGCTTGTCTCAAATTGAAGTCTTTGGATTTGCAAAAATCAAATCAGCTATTTTCAAGAACAAGAATAGGGAGCGATATAGTACCTTAAGCATGAAAACATTAACAACTGCAACCTCAGAGGAGGGTTTGACAGGCAGGTAGAGAGGAACTGGGAGACCATAGAGAAACAAAACAGGGAAAGCAAGTACCATATAACTACGGTACCACATACATGATGCAAATTCCCCCAAGGAATTATGTCAAAACAAGGTTAAATTTTTCATTGGGACTAATACTTTCATTTATAAATCAATCTGCATAATGTAAGCTGGCATCCTTCACATTTCAATTTTGCTTACAGTAATAAAACTAACTCTGCAAATCATCCCCAGCTATAAGTTATTTTTATACCTAAGAGCACTGAGTGATAGAAGCTTGGCAGGGCAGATCTGACTAAGAGAGAGAAAAATTGTTCTACTTCCCAAACATACCAGAACAAGACCATGCTCCATAGCCTGCTTTTAAAGCAGTGGGATGAAAATGAGTCAGCCTACATTAAAATTGGAGGTATGACGAGACTGAGATTGCAAGATAAGCACTGAATTAAAGGCACTCTTACTTGACTTAAAGAAGCTTCTTTGTTAATGCCTGGTAAAGGAGATGTAGGAAACTTAGCAACTTTAGAAGCCTGTGAAACAGCCAAACTACAAGGTGTTTCATTGAGCTGTGAGTGCCAGCTGCCATCATTGCTGCTGTAGGAAAGGCAGCAGTGACAGAGCACAGGAGCAATATGGGACAGGGACAGTCCCAGGGCTCCTGCTCCCCACGACGCCACAGCCAGGCACCCCCAGTTCCCTGCACACACAGGCCTGCTGCCGGCACAGGAGGACAAGCAGGATGGTGTCCTGCTTCTCTTTGTGCTCCAAGACAGAGGCACAGTTTTTCTGGAGCCTTTTATAATTAATACTTACTCAACCTTGCCCCATATAAATACACAATTTTTATATATATATATGCATTAAAATATAAAACCCTCCAACATTTTGAATGCTCAATGAAAAAAAACCTGTTATCTGGAAGAGCCCACTAGGCTAAATGACCAAAGCAAGACATTCCCATTCCCCCCCTTCCTGACTCACCACTCATAGCCAGGAGGAACACATCACAGCTCAGGGTCCCTGCCTGCTGCCTCCCCAGGCTTCTCCTTCTCTGGCAGGAAATCCTCCAGCTGGCCCTGGGTTGCTCTGCAGTGCATTTTAAACTCAGCTGCTTTACATCAATTGAATTCAGGTGCACGCAGGCATTTGGTGCCTGCACGTGGGTGTTGCTCCTGGTGATTTCCTTCCTTTCCTCAGCGCCTAGGTTTCCTTCTAAGAAACCCCTAAGGAGCAAATTGGAAACAAGAAAAGAAAAGAGTAATTCTTTCAGTTATTTTCTGCCTTTCTGCAATACACACACGCATTCTTTAAAGAAATGCCAGAAACCAACAGCCATCAAAGGACTCTGCGTCTCCCGACATGGATTAACCAAGTCCCGCCTGAGTTCGTGTTGAATGGTTTGCACAAATAACTGTTGCAGTTCTTTCCCTGACGGAAGGACACAGAGGACAATACCGTGCTACATTACTATTCCGTCCGTATGGTCAGTGCTGGCTGTCTCGGGCTTCTCCAGTGCAAGCCCAGAGTCGCTGAGCTGCTGGTGAGCAGCGCTGGCACAGCCCGCGGGAGGCCGGGACGACAGGCAGAGCTCTCCAAGCACGGGTCATTTTTACTAACCCAGTACTGAGCGGTTGTGGTGCACAACTGAGGACAAGAAGCCACAGGTCACCAGCCTTTTGATGCTAACGATTTTTAAAAATCAGCAAAACTAAATCAGAAAGAATCTGTTCGGATTGGACAATACAAAATCGTGTTTATCAGGATGGATGTGTGTGAAACAAATGTTCCACTATAAAAACAATTTGCAGCAGCTGCTTGTGAACTGTGTTCCAGTCTGAATATGCTCTGCTTCAACAGTGGCAGTTCATCACCACCACATCCCACACTGCACGGCGTGTTAGGACAGCTAGGGGATGTAGCTTTGCCCCATCTGGGCCAGTGGAATTTTTGATTTCCCCAAACCTTTATGCTTGGAAGCAAAATTATTTACAAGTTGGTGTCATAAAATACCATGGGCCAAATTTTACCGTGGACATTAATTCTGTGGGGACTTAAGCAAATGTGTATTGTGTCTTTGTAAAGTCTTCCTGGGGAGGGCTCATGTCCATAATGGGCACCAGGCTCTCAGAGACAAGGGGACATCGTACATGAGAGCAGGTGTCGTGCCGTGGGGTGCTTGTGGAAGGGGACACTCGGGTTTGATGCCACTACTGATGTGCAGTTCAGTATCACCAAAAATCATGTCTGAGCAAGAGAGGGGGGCAGAACTTCTTGTAAAACGCTTGGCTGAAAGCATTGCTCATAGGTAAAATAAAATGGGGTAGAATTTGACAGATTGAGAGACAAAAGGATTTTTCAGAAAGGAGGAAATTCCCCATTCCTTGGCTGGATACTATGTTCCCATTTTTCTGCAGGAAAGTGCTTTCTGCGTTTGATAAGTGAACATTTTATGTGTTGGTTTCTATCCATCATCTACTGGAGCTCAAACTCCATCATTAGTCCTTGCACTGAGTAATACTTTGCTTTACTGAAACACGTATGTTTGCGCAGTGAAGTACTGTGATATTTAAATAACAAACATGCGATATTACTGCAGTAACACGCCGGCATTTGAAAGGGGTGCTGTCCCCATGACCTGGGAGGGACATCAGGGACCGCACAGCACTGGGTGTGCAGAGCTGTGGGGTGCTGGCACCACTCAGAGCGCGATGGCCGGAGCCGCCAGCCCTGCCCATGCCCCGGCACTCCTGCTGCCACCGGCACCCATGACTCCTGACTTAGCGCAGTGACAGAAAACGTACCGAAACACAACACAAACATGAGTTAGCGATTGCCATACCGTACCAATGTGATTCCCATCACTGGTCTCCACAATACGCCCACCACCATGACACTGGGCGTCCGCAGCCGCTGGGACGGAACACGCGGGCTGGTGCCAGCTCAAGCCTGCTGCTCTCTTTGCAATTCCTCTGCTAGCTGTTGAGATGTTTTACCCTGGGCTGGGCTGAGCCACGTAGTCCCCCCCGCCGCGCTGGCCGGCTAGCTCAGGGAAACATCTCCAGCACCACGGATCCACTCTGCAGGTGACAGCTGTTTGTCTGAAACAAAGGCAACCCCCTGGCCCCCTTCACGATGAGATATCAGCTTCTCTGCGTTACTCTGAGCATCACGTCACCCTCGCCTGTCTCCACTGAGTGCCCTTTGCCGTGGGGTTTATGCAGAGAGCCCCCGTCTGCCCCACAGGGTTGACTCAGTCACACGCTTTCCAGAAAACCTGTCTGTGTGTTGAACTGTTGAACGGGGAGGCTAGAGGATGGGAACGACCCGCAACACGTGCGGCACAGCCTCTCCCAAAGGGATGCTTATGTAAAGGTGTAATTTTGTGGCAAAGCTTTGCACCCTGGCCCCTCGTCCTTCCAAAGGGCCAAGGAGGTTGTTTTTCTCACGGCAGCCCCAGTATCCACCTCCTGTGAGGTAGCTCCACGACTCTCCCCTTGGTCGCGTGGAGCTCAGACGGTGCTGCGTGACTCCCAAAGGGCTGCCGGGTCTCCTGGAGCCGCGCAAGGAGCTTCCGACCCGTCCGTCCCCTGCGCCCAGCACAGAGTGCAGCCATGCTCGCCCAGCAGCCACCCAGTGTCTGCCCCTCACAGCTTCGGCCCCACAGCAGGGCACGGCGGGCGCCCCCGAGGAGAAGGAAAATGCAGCTCAATTGCTTGGCGTGACCTGCTCGCAGGCACTGGGTTCTGAGCGCAGAGCCCCTCGGGTTCTGTTCATCAGCCAGCCCTCGCTGTCACCGGGCTGCGCGGGGACGGCAACAAGCATGGGTTACGCACGCTCCACAGCGAGCGGCTGTCAGTGGGGAACAGAACAGGTGACTGGAAAACCAAACCCTGGGTGGGAGGCTGCCGGGGTGGCTGGAGGGGGTGGATCATTCTTGTTTCAGAAGCAGTACCGTCAGCCTGGAGCTAAAAGAAGCAAAGCAGGGAGCAAGGCAGGGCACTTGCTAGGAAGAATATCCTGGGTTGGGCTTTGTTTGTTTGTTTTG
Source organism: Pterocles gutturalis (assembly GCF_000699245.1). Lineage (NCBI taxonomy): Eukaryota > Metazoa > Chordata > Aves > Pterocliformes > Pteroclidae > Pterocles > Pterocles gutturalis. Next base: position 16,392 of record NW_010125713.1, on the reverse strand, counting down.
TTGTGGGTTTTTTTGATGCTTGACAGCTATTACCACTGAACAGCAGAACCTGTGACAATGCAGAGAGCATAACTGCTCTGCTCTGAGAATACCAGGCAGCATTTTCACCGCACAAGAACTGATGTGTTGGTTTGTTTTAATTCCTGGCATAGCTGGGGATGTCTTATCTCTGGCTCAAAAAAATGCATAATGAAGACAGCCAGATGTCTTGTTAGGAAGCTACACACAACTTTCACCACTGCACAGGTATTGTTGGCAGGATGCGGTATCAGTACAGAGAAACTCCGTATTGCCAGCTGAATAGATCTGTCACATTTCTTCCTGCAAATGTTATGTCTACTACTACTACAAATAGCACAGCTGAGTGATAAAACTTAAAAAAATGTGAAAAAATATTTTCTCCATTTCCAAGTCTGTTTGCCTTGGGAATCTGACAGCATCTTGTTTTGCCAAAGCCATGTTTCAGGCCCCCAGGGCCAGCACCCCTCCAGCCTTTACACCCGTGCCCATCATTAACGGCAGCAGAGCTCGCACAGACTGTGCAGCGACTCACACGGGGCAGAGAAGGCAGCCTTGGGAGGTATCTTTTACCTAGCAGGAATAGGAATAAGATAATCTTATACAAGAATCTTGCCCTTAAAACACTGAAACAAGCTCTCTAACGTCAGCTGGTGAAGGCCCGGCCCTAAGAGACTGAAAGAATTTCACATTGCCAGAACCTTCCTTCCACAAATAGTCACTGATTTCATGGACTTCTTTAGGATCAGGTCTTAGATGACACTATTTTTAACTCCATGAAGAACAAGCTAGTCTAAAACACCTTAGCCCTCCAGCTAAGCTGAGTCTATGTATATTTTAAAGCCATTATAATATGCACATAATTAATGAGTATATTCCTCAGCAAAGAGTAAACAGCGAGTGCTGCACTAAGTCTCATATCACTAATTTCATTACTGTACAGAAATATGCTACTGTAAATTAACTGGTACATTATGGCGTGTTATAAATAATTAAAACTAAAACTGCAATTGACAAAGTGAATGAAGCAAGTACAGTCTGTAACCCAGTGTTCTTCCTACCCTACTTAATTTCCTCATTTGAGTAAAACACTAAATCCGAGTCTGTGTAAGCACAGCAAGGAATTTGTTAGTATCATTTATTAATTTGGAAAGCACCTCAGTCACACACACAAAAAAAAAGTTCAAATCTACAGATAAGCCACTTTCAGATAAAACATCAATCTGCATGCTGTACAAAATAAACCAGTCTTCTGTCATCTCTCATAGGTGTCCGAGGTGAAGCCAAAGGGAGCTCTGCTGCTGGTTGTGGGACATCGAGACCTGAGGAAAACCCATCCTACCTGATAGTCTTCAGGGAGTTCCCTGGGGGAAAAGGGCTCTGTCCCTGCTCCTATAGCCTCCCAGAAAGGGGTTCCTATGTCTCTGGAGTGCACCCCAGCACGGCAGACTCCTCGCTGGTGCTGGCGAGATGGCAGAGTGCCCCCACCTCCCCGCCGCAGTGACAGGGAGAGGCAGAAGGGAAAAGCTTTAAATATCTGCGTAACCTTGACTTGTGCAGTTACGCTGGAGCGGATGGAAATCATAAGAGACAGGAACCCTCTTGCTTCAGTGTCAGGCAGCTTCCACCTGGCAGAGCGGGGGCACGAACAGCGAGGGAGAACGGCGCAGGGGAAAAGCTGGTTGGTAACCGCCCTGTGACGGCGGGAAGAAGATCCTCCACCCATCTGCTGCTGCCTACGCTCGCCGCGGCACCCTCACTGGGGGGCTGAGCAAAGGACCCGACAGCCTGTTCTGGTACCAGGCACCCCACCGGCTGCCCCAGGGAGTCTCTGGACCATATGAGGGGATTCGTCAGGCACTGGGCGATGGTGGGAGAGAACGGGATGCTCCTGCAGGGACGCGCTTCCCTGGGAGACCCTCACGTCCGGACAAAGCCTGATAGCTGGGAGCAGCAGCCGTGATACCGTCCTGCTGTGGAGGAGGACACCGGAGGGTCTGCACTGGGTATAAGCACAGACAGTTTATAGTTCTCACTTTTTTACAATAACAATGGATTAATGCTGCCTTTGGTAACCCACCAGGACGGAAGAGCTGACGCAGGCCTCCTCCACGCTGCCCCGGGTGCTAACGGCTGTGTGAGCCAGAGATTGCCAAGCACACAGTTAACTCCCACACATCGACTATCTCCTTCTTTTTTTATCACCACTTCTTTAGGTAAGACTCTCCTGGTACTTTAAAAATTCATTTTAATCAATTCAAAATTAATAAAGAAAGACTGAAATCCTTAGGGCCCAAAAGCTCCAATCTCTGCTGCGCTGAAGTGATGAGTCAGCACAGCGCGGCCGCCATGGAGCCTGCCGAGGGATGCCTGAGAGCTGCCGCTGCGCTGAATTAGGTCATTGGTTTGCTGTGCGCAGAGAGGCACCGTCCCTGCCACTGGATGCTGCCTCCTCTGATGTGAAAGAGCTGCCGTACGCCAAGGCACGACCACCTCGCTGTCACCAGGGACGCTGTGGCTCTGCTGGGCACCCACCGAGCAGGAGCGTGACTGAGCCTCTCCGAGAGGAGCGGAAGGACCGCGGCCACCGGCAGCAGGACCCCGTCCCGCTCCATGGTGCCGTTGAGGTGTCTCCACAGCGGGACCGCAGGCTCCTGCCCTGGTCACTAGCCCGAGCTCTGCTCAGGAATGGACACCAGCGATGGAGAGCTGTTCCTCTGGCTCTCGCCTCCGCCCAAAGCTGGGGCTCAGGCTCAGGCCCAGGCCCAGCTCTGCTCTCCTCACGAGACATCACGCGCTCCCTCAGTGCCGGAGCAGAGCCGCGGCGCTCCCTCGCTAATCACCCGGGTCTAAT
>NW_010125713.1:11042-13503 GCF_000699245.1 Pterocles gutturalis | reverse complement strand
CTCCAGGGGATGAACATTAAGCCTCCACTTTGTGGAGGGGCACTGGGCCAGATGGCAGCGGGGAGGCCGGAGTCCGTCCGGGGGCAAGAAGAAACACTCTGTCCCGCTCCCCAGGCCCAGCACCAGGGGACAGGGGAGGCTGAGGGGCTCTCACGGTGCTCTCGCAGCATCAAAGTTCCCAGCTTGTGGCAGGGGAGCAGGAACAGGACTAACAGAAGGGCAGAAGCCCTCACAGCCTGCACACGACATCTGTGTTCAGCCTTCTCTACCGCCCAGCAGGGTCCAGCTTCCCCAGCGCTCCTCTTCTTGGGCATCTGCGGAAGGGCACAGGGACCCCCGAGCCCCAGGGCCGCTCCCTAAGGGCACGATGCGACTGCTGCTCCCCTGGGCTGGGAGAGGGGGACAGGAACACTGTGTGCCGGCCCTTTTGGGAACAACAGGAAGTGCCCATCAGCTGGCGGCTATGCTGAAAAACAGATCTGCCACCAGCTCACTGCATTTATCTGAAAACACTGGCGACCTGCTTTGGAAAAATGAAGCCTTCAGTGTCCTGCAATAGCCGGCACCACCTCCACATCCCTGTGCAGCTCCGCTCCGGCAGGGAAAGGTCTGGGCAGATGGGAAAGCAGAGAAGTCAGCTCGACTCCCGTGCCCTGGCAGCCTCCGGGGCCCAAACTCTCCTCTCGTGCTCCTCGATTTCTCTCCTAGGTGCGGTTCACCTCATGTCAGTTATTCCTCCACTTTGTGGGAGCACCGAGAGAATCAGACACAGCAAGGGTCTCCCCTCTGCGAGAGCAGAACAGGCAGTGCTCGGCTGTGCCGTACAAAGGGGAACAAAACCGCCACAAAGAACTGCGTGCGCTTTCTCCAAAGAAGCAGTTTCACTCCCCCTGCAAGCAGTGGCTCCAAAGAACAAGATGCCTTGAGTAATTAACTGAATGTTCTTTGGATAGAACTTGTAAAAGGAGCTTATACATATTAAACAAGAAAGAAAAAAAGAGATCTACTGTCTTTAACTTGTTCTTCACTAACAAACAAAAGGTTTGGACTGGATCCATTTTAGAGCAGACTTCACAGGGGCCTTAGGCTGAAATTATTCAATAGAACTGAACAGAGTCCAGGGCATTTGTGAGGGGCTGACCACAAAAAACCAAGGTTTGTGGTCGGTTTGTTTGTTTTTTTAAGAAAATCAAATACTCTCTTTTTTTGGCATTCACATGGCAGAGCTGTAAAGGTTTAGCAGTAGCGCTGCATTAGCCTCCAAGAAACACACAAAACAACTGCTCCCTTAGCAAGATCAGCTGCTAGAGCAAGTGTTATAGTTGCCGTTATCAGAGCTGAAAGTGGAAAGGAATTCCTCATTAATGCACTGAAGGACAAAGGATCTTCTCTGTAACAAGGACCTGTGTAGTGCTAGGTGCTGGAACTACAGTATCTCTGCATCCTGACACACGCTTGCCCACCGCAGCCTGCTGTTCCATCGGAAGGAGTAGTAAAGTAAAATAATTCTGCTCTGTGAATCACTATTTTTCACTTGCAACAAGAACCAAAAGCCAATGTTCTACAGGCAAGATAAGGTAATCACAGCAGCATGGAGCCCTTCTGGGTAGAAACACAACAGCTGCTTAGCATCAGCATTGCGACGGAAGACTCGGATACTCCACTGTATTTGGAATATATTGCAATAGCAGGCAGTTAATACTGCTGCGTGATCTGAAAAATGGCATGTAAAGGAAATAGGGGGGAAACATTCTAATTATTTAAATGGGTTTGTTTTGATACCACCAGAAAAAAACCTGCCTGAATAAACCAGTATTTAGCCCTTTATCTTTACAAATGGCCTTTAATGGATAAAAGAGCTGCTGCCCTCCTGTGCCTCTGCCCTGGATCTGGTATTGTATTCGTGGGGAAGCCGGCAATGGCACCCGTGTCGTGCAGCAGCAAGAGGCACCAGGACAGCCTTGGGTGGCTGGCGGAGGCAGAGCTCAGCAGCTCCTGTCCCCAAACAGCCCAGCCCAAGAAAACCCAAAGGGGACACTGCCCCCGCCACAACTGCAGGAAATCACAACAGTTCTGCCATCCAGCATGCTAGCCAAACACACCTCGTTGGGCCAGTAAACCGTTAAAAGCAGGCGCATTCTTCTCCTAACGGAGAAAGCTTTGCTGCTGTGACCTTTCCCAGCTGTTGGTAACTGGCTTGGCACAAAAGGTCAAGCGGGGAGTTATCCACAACACAGGGCTCCTGCACTCCTGGCAGACTGTCTCACGCCAGCAAATCTGGAAACCGGCTTCAGCACAAGCGGTATGTGACCTGGGGAGACGCACAGACAAGCTGGCTGCCCCAGAGAGAAGAGCAGCTGGAGGCTGGAGGACCAGGCTCGGTCCTGAGCCCAGCTCCCACTCTGGCAAACATCCTCTTTCTCAAAACCGCCTTCACAAGGGTCCGGCCACTTCAGGGACC
>NW_010125713.1:6515-11011 GCF_000699245.1 Pterocles gutturalis | reverse complement strand
TCTCGCATTCCTGATTACCAGCTGCCTGAACTTACAATGTCTGCGTTTCTGCAGCTATAGTCCCTGGAGACCTAGAAAAAGACCATCTGAATACGCTGGGCAGTACATAAGTCTTAACACTGCAGAGCAGCCTAGTGTCTATTTTGTGCCTGAGCCTCTGGTATTCGCGGAGTGGTTTTGTCTATTCCAGAGAGGAGCAATGTGACAAAATTATTTCCTGCTCACCTATTAATATCCATCTGTGATAAAGACAAAAGATTTTGGCTCATGCCCTCATTTGTTCACCGAAGAGAAATAAAGATGAACCAAAATGGCTGAACATGTTTCTTTTTTAAATCAATAAGTGGGTTTTTTAAATGATAGAAATCGAAGTCCTGCTTCACTGGAAGGCTGCAGGGTGACTAAGCCCCACTGCAATGGTAAAAGACAGAATAGACCTGTAAAGGTTGTGTGTGAGATTTCAAAAATCTTTCCTCGAATGTCACAGACTGAGCGTCACAGGCACTCCTGAGATCAATAACAGAATTATTTAAACAAGTGAACAAAGCTTCATCTGCGTATCAGAAAGCAGGTGAGAACACAATGACAGTTCCTTGTACATTCTTTGCAGGTTGTGTCTAGCAGCATACTGCAAACAATCGCATGCCCTGCTGAGGACTCCCACGAGCCCTGCGCATCCTGTTCATGTGCTGCTGGTCAAAGCAAAGTCTCTGAAAACACAGGCCTATAAGAAGATTGCAATTCAAAGTCAGATTTTGTAGTGAAGCAACAGAAAATAGTCAGTGCTTTAATGACAAAATTTGTTTTCAGTGTCAGCATTTCGGTTCCCAACTTCTGTTTTTTTCTGGTTACGGAGATTAGGCCAGGGTAAAATCCAAACATCAAAGTACTGTCGTACTCAGAGAATAGTTGGCCAATTAACACAGCTTAGCTAGGAGGAAAAAAACCACCCCATTAATACTCAGAAGCAACCTCAGCGTTAGGCCATAAGCTGCTTTCTATGGTCTGGGTTGCCACAGTTACTACGGACCTAATTCTGTTGACTCAGGAATCAACTGGAGATCAGGAGTGGTATGGGCATAAGGAACAGGACACGATCAGTCAGGCCCTGGGTGGCTAAAGAACATGTCTCTGCTTACCCTTTCCGCTTTTCATCACAGTGCTGCTGTCCCAAACCGCCAGCACAACACAGGGAAGAACTCCATGTAGCTTTTTTCGAAGCAGTATTCACAGAGTGCATTGTCCTCAAGCGTGTCATGCATCTAACCCCAAAAGCATCTCCTACAGAAGGTAAATAACACATTACAAGAATCAGATTTTAATAATTAATAATTAATAATTACCAGGAAGGCAGAGCTTCCCTCCCAGAGCATGCTGCCATACACTGCTGCAGGCTCACTCCATTCAAGGCTGCAGTATTACTTTGAGTTTACATCAACAGAGGTAAGAGCACAGTGGCTGCTTCCTTGCTTGACTTCATTGGCCTGATCCCTGCCAGTAGTAAGGATCATTCTGTGATTTATTTTCATTCACCTCCATGGCCAATTTGAATTTATGACATTGCACATTCAGTAGTGCAATAGTGCAAAGCAGCCTTTAAAGGCTAAAACGAGCCCTAACGAGAACCTCATTAATTACACATGAATATTTCCCCAGCATGCTGTAGAAAAACAGATGGATTTCTTTCCACATCAACTTTTACATTTCAAATCGCCACAACTGTAGATTTAGTCTCTTGCACAAAAGGATACATATGGATAAAGAAGAAACAGTGCAGCCCAGTTCTTCCAAGCATGATGGACCTGAGTGTTCAGTCCCAGTTCGACCTATTGCTCTCCAGCAACTGGTTGTGCTTGAGCAAGTGCAATGTGGTAAGAAGGAACAAGGAGGCGATTTTAGCTCTGCTTGTGGCATTGGCATGAACAGCACTGGCACTGTGTCTGCAGTTCTGTATATCCACATTTAAAGGGGACACTGACAAAGTCAGCCAGGCAGACAAGAGCAGGCTTGCCAAGGGCAGAAACCACACCTTGGGCAGCAATTAAATGTAGAACAGCAGAACAGTGGGCAACACACATCTATATAAGTACGGTCTTGCTGTCACACTCTGTATAAACAGATCAGTCCTTAGCCACCAGATTCCTTTGTTCTGCATTCCATGAACCTGCCAAGATGTTATCCAGACTTCAGGGGTTACAGTTATTTATCTAAATATTTACATCTAATCTACAACCTAACCTCCACATTTACAAAGGGGAATTTTTTCCAAATCCTTAGGTTAGAGGAAGCTTTGTGGGTAAATCCTACACTCACCTTTGAAGATGCAGCATATGAATCTTCTTTTCCACCTGCAACAACAAAGGAAGAGTTGTCCAGCCACATTAATTGGTATATGGGACAACAAGATAAAGAACATCTAAAAAAGATATAAAAGTCAGTTTAGGCACTGTGCAGATTTTACGACACTTACTTCTGTAGATGTGCTTTCTGTACAGCGATGGTGGTGCCAAAGGAGAGCTTACCAGCTACTGGTACCCACTGAATGAAACGGTGCCCACATCCACAACAGCAGCGGAGCTGCCAAGTGGAACAAAGAACACTCCAGCACGCTTTGATCCTTAGTAACTTTATGAGATAGTTCTGTAAAATGAAATGAAAGTGTAAAGAAATAATGACATGTAGCCTTTTTATGCCCTGCATCAGTGATGCCACCGGGAATTACAGCTTCTCATTGCTCTCCAGATGCATTTGAGGAAATGGGTATCAGTGTACTCATAACTACTGCTTACTTCTGCCTGAAAAGGGTGGCAAACGACTTCCCTTGAAACCAGTACGAGCGAAATTTTACAGTCTGACTGCAACTGGTAACAACCTTGTAGGAACACATCCTTAAAAGATACTTAAGCACCAAACTTCCATTGATTCATATGGAAATTATTACTTTGAACACACTTAATCTGGTCACAAGTAGCAATTAAAATGTGCCAGGTCAACTATGAAACACCCTTTCTAAAAATCCTTGCTTCAGCAGGGTCTTTTCCTGAAAGCTGCTTGTGCCGTTTCCCTACTCAGTACGGCCAGCGCTGTCGTCAGATTGCCACATGCAAACCCCGTTGACTACAACACTGCACGTACTCATCCATGTATAACATGGTTCCTTTGCAGTTCTGTAGTACAGTAGAAATCTTCCAGAAATATGAGCTTTTGCTCATATTGGCAGTACTGCATTAATGTAAAGTTTTCCACAAAGGTTTTTCATTCTGCGGTACGTGCAGAGTCCCTCAGTCCTGCTGATAAAAGGTAGGAGAGACTGACGGACTAGACCTTGAGAAGGCAACGGGAGTGACACGCAATCTGCAATCTTCTTTATCACCTCCGGCATTCTGAGCACAGCATGCCTTGTGATTTTTTCCCAAGTATCTCTCTCCTCGTTTACTATATTAAACCATTTAATGAAATAGCAGAGGGGCTGTGCATAGGAACTGATTACGTATTTGCTACGTCAGTGTCTGCACAATGGCTTTGACTGAACCAGCCGCTTGCTGATAAGAACATGGGCACCCAAGAACAAACCCACATCTACCTCCAGTTATTTCTATGGAAGCCAGAGATGGTCTTTAAGCTTCTGATATGTGTCATGCAGCCTGTGAGACACAGTGCTTGCTAAATGAAACTACGGTTTCAAAGATTTTTTTTATTTGTTTCTATTTGTTCAATATTTCCAAGGGTAACACATGGAGAAAAAAATGAAGTGACTGATAACAGATGATCCTGAATTGCTGGCTTTGGTAGCGTGAAGTGAAAATGCAAATGTATTATTGAATGAGCAGAGCAAACAGAAGGCTTGGTCACCCCCACCCCATCCTGAAATATAAACAGAAACTTTGTTCAGAAAATAGCATTACCTTTATTCAGCACAGCCCAGTTATTAGCTTAAATATGCAGCACGTTTTCAGTGTATCTAACTTAAAGCAACTTCTCCCATGAGCCTGAGAGTACATTAAAGAGCAATTATAAAGCACCGACTAGATGAAGGAGATTCTGTTGCAACATTTTAATTTTAATTTAAATTAAATTTAAATTATAGTTTACACCAGTCTGCTAACAAAGGGAAGAAGGGTGCTGTAAACGTAGCAGCAGGCATACACATCTGCATTTACTGTTCCCTGTTTTTAACTCGTGGTTAAAGGCAATGGACTCAGTGCAAGTAGAATAAAGCTCCATCTAGTGCCAGGGTCTGGGAAGTTACTGAAAGATTGGCAGTCCAAAAATAGCACACATGCTCACAAAACTATCAAGAAGCAGCAAACCTACCATCACAAAGCTTCACACACAGACAACGAGGAGTCTGCTGTAATTACTCTTACAGTGTACACGGGCTTGGTTTTAAAGCTGCTGCACCTTGGGCCAAACAGAGAACACGGCACTACCCGGGCAGGGACAAAGTGCGGGAATGCCCGCCTGCCACGCGAGGAGCGCCAGCACCTCAGCAGCAC
>NW_010125713.1:6093-6338 GCF_000699245.1 Pterocles gutturalis | reverse complement strand
TCCCATTTCTTGACAAGGGCTCTCAAAGGGTTGCACAGAAAGGGCGACGGCACCCGGACTGCCCCCAGAACCAGACACCCCTTCACTTCACCGGGGGCACTGGCGCTGGAGCCATTCCTGAAGAGCAGCCGCCGGGTCATGCTCCCCAAAAACCCAGCCTGAGGAGAGCTGCCTGCAGCTGCCCAGGCTGCGAGGTACCCAGCACCTCCGCCAGGTACCCAGCACCTCCACCGTCCCCGCGGCCG
>NW_010125713.1:5557-6075 GCF_000699245.1 Pterocles gutturalis | reverse complement strand
CAGCCCTGCCCGCGGCCCCAGGGACCTCGTGCCGGGCTCTGCACCCGCCTCGCGTCTGGTCACCTACAGATTAGCCAGAAACAAAGCAGGTTTCAGGACTGAAACCTGGGATTTAAGCACTTGAATTCCATTTTTTGGATCTATGCCCCGGCTACATTCTCTTCTCTTTCACCAGAAAATACTTCACGACACCAGCTGCCACCCTTGAAGCAGTGCGTAAATAAGATCGCTGTTCTAATTCTGGAAAGGAACTTTCTGTCATGGTATTTCATAGTGGTTGCACTGTGGTAAAAAAAGGTATTCCTCATTAATACTGAAAATACATGAAGAGTGGATTAAGTTTAACCATATTTGTTAAAACTACGTGGGACATTTACTTATTTTTACACCCTTCAGAAAAACTACCTTACAACTACCTGGAAGTCAATCCATCGACATTTTTTCACATACTCCAGAAGCAGAAGGTGTTGGTGCACACCCGGCTGCTATTCTGAAAGAAGCACAGAGCCCGGGGAAGA
>NW_010125713.1:0-5526 GCF_000699245.1 Pterocles gutturalis | reverse complement strand
GTCAGGGAGGAGAAGGGGCGGAGGAAGGAGAGAGAAGGGAACTGCACCAGAGAGGGCAGGACCGCTCGATTCGTCTTTGCGAAGCTCAAAGAACTATTTTGCGTGCTGTAAGGGGGTCACGGTGATACTACGGTTATAAACTTCACTCCTTTTGTGGTATTTCTCTTCCTGTTACAGCATATAGTTTCTAAAATAGCAAAGACAGAAACAAAAATGTTTAGTTATTTAAATTAAAAACAAACTTTTATTTTCCTTATAAAGTTTTTTTCCTTAGTCTCCAACGACCATTTGGCAGAGATGATTACCCTCTCACACCACGGAACAACAGGAGCTGCCACCACAGCCAGTGCAGTCACAATGCCTTACGCCTGGGGAGCGAAGTGCAATCTTACTTTTCGCCACAAACTACTCTGAAAAAAAACAATTGTTGGAACTACAGAAAAATACGTAAACAAGATGGACAAACAGCTGTGTCCAACAGAAAGGCGTTTTAAATGGAGGAAGTGGAAAAGTGAGTATCTGGCATCGAGGAGCAGTGCCCTCTCCTCTGCTGCCACTGTCATTTGGGCGATGACCGTCCCCAGGTCTGTGCCAACAGCAGGTTTTGGGAAACAAGTACCCCCTGGCCCTGATGCTGCCTCCAGCCCGTCCCACTGCACCGCAGGAGCTCCATCTCCTTCTCACCAAAGAGCGTACTCCATCTCCCAGCTAACCCCTATCTCCAGACAGGCTGTCGGTGGCCGTGGAAGGCTGACGCCCTCGCTGCTCCACACACTGCTCGACCGCCTGCCAGAGGCTACCGGCATCATCTCCACAGACATCTACCAACGACAGCCCAAGGAAACGGGTGTCTGTGCAAACAACACCCAGAAAAGTCTTGCTGGTGCTATCTACAAACATACCGAATTTCACAGCACGTACATAACTGAGAAATTAACACAGGGCTACCTGTTGGGTTCTGTTTGCTTGAGTTAAAGCAAAACAAAAAACTGCAGGATCCAAGCACACGGAGGAGCCCGACTGTTTGATAAACCCGAATACGCAGCCAGCCGGGTCACAGGGGCCTGATTCTGCCCAGTGCACGCACGCAGGGACTCTCACCCAACACACCATTATGAGCCAGAGACTGCCTGTCCCAGTAAGAATTTACATACTGGGATTTCTAGGGGTAAGGTTTATTTTTTGTTGGTCACCAGCGAGATCAAGAACTTACCTTAAAAATCCGAAAGCAGAGCAAAGTTCCATGACTTCAGACATCTTTTTTAGTGCTTTGTCCAGTCTATAAATCAGATCCACAAAGAACTGTCCTTCCTCAGATTTAAAGCACTTCTGGAAGCCACTTAAACGGAAGCAATCTCATACCCTCATCATCTGACACAGCAATGCCCCTAAGCTTGCATCTGATTTTAAAAGTTACATTTTAGGTTTGTTGTTTGAATTTGATGGTTAAATAAAGGATAAGGAAGGGAAATTCTTCTTAACTGCTTACCTAATTAATCCTTAGAAAGACAAAGGTTTTTCTGAGTAAAACCATACCGGACAAACCTCCTCTATGGAGACAAAATCTTCAACCGCACGTCTAGTTAAACCACCTTTCCAAACAATTCAAGATAACTGGAAAAGCATCTCATTTTCAGAACTTTCTGGATGGTTTCAAGGGCTGTTGCACAGGGCTCTTCAGAGCGCCCCCCCAGCCACACCAGCACTGGAATAGACTCTTCATGCACTGGCGCAGCTCTGCCGTAAAACGCTGTGTTAGGGTCTGAACCGAATGATTGTTCTGTTTGGTATCACCGCATTTTTTAAACCTAGCTTCAAGTTTTCGGCTCATTAGTATGTCATTTTCACAATTTATTTCTAGCTAGCACTCATCCCAGCCTTTGGTGGCTTCCTCGTTTTTCAGCCAAGTCCCTTGAGTGGCTGTGGTCGGTCCCCGCAGAGCCTGTGTCCCAGCCACCGCCAAGGGTACGGGACAGGCTGCTCCCGGCCGCTCGGCTCCTCTGCAGCAGCAGTCAGCCCGCTAACTCCCAACACTTCTCAACCAGTTTTACCCTCTGCACTTCCGAAAGCACTTGCGGTAAAGAGAAGGGCTGCCACAGGAAACCCAGGCGGTCGGAGGGGAAGCCACCGGAGCAGCACCGCACGGACGCAAGCAGCAGTGACGCCGGGACAAACGACGGACCGAGGGAGCTCCGGCTCTGCACAGCTTCGTGGCACACAGACATCAAGCTGTGTTCTGCTGGTGGTCGCTTGCCCTTCCTGCGTACACACAAACGCTGGTTAGAGCTACCTTCAGACAGGCCAGCTTGGAGAAAAACGGGAAGAACCTGCGGCAGGATAAGAAATCTCACCTTGGGCTGTCCAACCATTCTGAGCACAGCAGCAGCTCTGGGAGCTACAGAGCCTGACAGAAAACTGCAGGTTATTTTACTAACAAAATACATGCCCTCCTTCAAGTTTTTGGCCGATTTCAGCTGTTATGTCACTAATACAAAAGCAGCCGAGTTCCTCACAAAGCTATAAATAGTACACTGGCTAGCACAGTCGGTACTTTAAAATTCTTTCAAATGATTATTTTTTTTAGATGTGATCCAACATAAATTTTAGACAAAGTTTGGAACCAAAGCAAAAAGACTAATAATTATTACAGGCTTCATAAAAAAACCAAACTGTGGCTGCATTGTGCAAATACCTTCCAGAAAGAACCGGGCAGAATGTAGAAAGAGACTAAAATACAAGAAATCACAATTTACCAACAGTTACGTACACGTATAGCTTATGTTCAGACAGCAGCATTTCGTCCATCAGTCCAGATACTGACGTTAAAATGGCTCATTACATCTACCAATTTTAACAACAATATTTTTTATATATATAAATCCTTAATTTAATGAACACCTCAGATTCCAATTAAGACTCACAACAAAAAATAAAACTGTAACTCGTCTCTCTTATACAATCTTTAGCATACAGAGCACATCCTCCTGCTCTCAAACCAAATGGTCTCAAAGGTGCTGTTGCAGTAGGGTCTATACAAATAGCGTTACAATGACTGTATAACACAGAACACGACCAAATGAGGTACCTAATAGTGAAAACAGAATCAAAGGATTAAGATTCTGACAAAAAGCACAGGTGACTGCTGAATCTGCAAATTATACAAGCTACCTGGTAGCTTCATAACATTAAATAACAGTAACCCAATTTAGACTTCACTTTCTAAATATACTGCTAGAGTTACTGCACAAAGAACACGACTAAAAGCCAAGCTACCAAGCAGGCGGCAAATCCTCTACTCTGCTCCATCCAGTGACGTTCAGGAGATCCCAGGCCTCCACGAAATTTTTCCCAATTTAAACCATTTAAAGCAGACAAGCGTATTCCCTGCATTGCCGACACAACGCGCCCACCAGAGCAGCCCTCGCACTGCCCATCGCCTGGTTCACACAGCTACTGAGAACAGTGACAGTCCCCGCAGGGCAGTGGCGGTGACACCAGACCCGCTCTGCGTTCCGACACACCCAGGTGAAACGCTTGGTTCACCCAAGAGGCGAAGCACTGAACCTCCCACACGCTAAACCGGCGCCGGCACCTGGGACCACCAGGTCCTGCCTCGCGTGCTGGCTCCCCCCCCCGCCGGTCCAGGGCTGCCCCTGACTTGGCCCCGCTCCCGCCGGCGGTGACCGTTGGGTCTCCAGCTCTCATGGAACAGGACGTGAGGCTGCGAGGGCTCAGAAACGCGCTCGTGATCCTCGGGGAGAAGGGATGGGCACACACATGGAAGGGCGCACGGGAGAAGGTGAGATCCCTCCAGGCAAGAGGCGACGCAGCCTTCTTGTGCGAGATACCTCCACGCTGGTACCAAGCAGCCTGCCGCCCATGCGAAGCCCACCCCTCGTTAATCAAAGGACAGTGACGTGAGCAAACAGGCAGCTCCAGAATTCCCAAGGGCTGCCCCTGGGGTCAGAGTGAGAAGATGTCTCCCTCTGTATTTATTAAATCCACTTCTGAAAGTGAAACAATTTGGAATCCATACTGCAGCTTGCAAAACCAACAAAAATCCAAAGCCCATATAGACAAAAACCAGACACATTTTGGTTGAACTCTAAAAATAATGAACCCGTCAGTTTCCTGATCATTTAAGACAGATGCATTCCGTTCTGTGCAAGTACCAGTGTCAGCCTGGTACCTCCCACAGCAGAGCACTGAAAAAGAGAAGTGGCCCTCAGTGGCAGCTTCAGGCAGAAGAGAACTTTTCCTCCTTCCCATGGAAGGAATCTGTGGACAGAGGATGATGAAGACAATCCAAGCTTCACAAACAGCTTTAGCTATTTAAAAAGCTGAAAGTAACTGTAAAGCCTGTAACTCACTGGAAGATACAATGACATGAGGACGGTTTTGGTATACATGGATGGCAAGAAAAGGACAGAGCAAAGTTCTCGTGCTGTCCAAATTCAGAGGATGTGAAAATAAAACAGGCAAAATACTTCAGGAATTAAGCTGAAAGATGCAAATAAGCTCTTTTTGTAAGTATCTAGTAATGTAAGCAATCTCTGTTAGTATCTAAACAACAGTCAATCCCATGACAAGTGAACCAGGTTTAAAAGGACTAAGAACACCCTGAGGTGTGCTGTAGGAATATTTGTCATAAATACCCAGTGACTATTCTTCCTGGAGGGTGTAACCTCAGGAAAAGGCAGATTCAACCACTGTACACTATGCCTTGGCACATTCAGGTGTAAGATATCACTTCTTGAATTAAAGCTTCAACATTAATTACACAGACAGCCACTTCACACCCGCCTCTCCCCCTCCCCCAGAGAATCCCAACAGGTACCACGTGAGGCAAAACCACCCTGCTCGAAGGGAAGGTCATCCCCCCTCCCCACATTTCAACTTTAGGCAAGACCAAGCCATTGCCCCGAAACATGGCAGCATGCCTGCAAGCTGGAAGACTGTCCTTGTAGTAGGAGCTGCAATCCTGCCCAGGGCCAAATATTAAAGCAGCAAAATACTGGTATCAGCCCTGGACCTCTTATAAAGCAACACGGAAACTAAATTATTTCAACAGAAACTTGGTGGAACCTGGAAGAATAGAACCCGAAACCATCACTTACAAAACTATGCAGAATTAATTACACAGCGGATGGCAATCAGATGGGGAGCCCCCCAGCTCCATACGGGACCAGCCGTTTGCTCCAGCAACCGTCCCCGCACTGACGGGACACGGCTCAGCCCTCGGGGACACGCAGGGCACCGGCAGTGGCACCACCAGCTTCCCGGAGGGATGCTCCCAGCTGCCGAGTTACGCAGAAGACACAAAACGCACCAAACCTAAACAGAGATGAACCAGCTGAGCGGACACTGCCTCCCGAGGGCCGGCGGGGGGAGCGGAGCCCCCCCCCAGCCTGTGGCCGCGCACCGGAGTCCCCGCTCCCCGAACTCAAACCGTGGCTCTGCTCCGCCGGTCCTGACAATAACGGCTTTACCGAGCAGCGGCCGCGCCCCCGGCCAAGGAGAGCAGCG
>NW_010125712.1:16153-45603 GCF_000699245.1 Pterocles gutturalis | reverse complement strand
CGCGCGGCACAGCATCACCTAGGAGCGGCGTGACGCAAGCGGCAGCCCGCTGCTGGCAAGCCCCAGCCTCTGCCGGGGATCAGCGTCAGAGTTGGAGTCTTGCGTCTCACTACGAATTAGAATAGCCGAGGCGAGAGAGGCACTGTCCGTTCAGCGGGAGTTTAGGTACTGGGCTAAGTGTAGGTTTCAGAGCAGTCGAAGCCTGATTTTTTACAGCGTGACTCCAGGTGACACATACATGGGCAGCACCTCCTAGCTGCGCCCTGGATTCGAAAGCACGTCTGCTGCAACGGCAGAACCGGCCCCTCTAAGACAAAGACTAAAGCAACTCGGAGAGAGGAAGATGTACGCTGATGTACGGACTCGCTTTTCTAACAGTGCTTCCTCTTCTCTCCCTCCCTCCTCTTGCACCGCAGCTCCGTGGTCCAACAGGTGGTCGTGACCTCAGAGAAGACTGCTCTAAACCAATGTCTACAAGTGATCTCTCGCATATGAATTCAAATTATAATAAAAACTATTTTTCATTTACATTTTAATGTGTATAATGTGCAAAGCAGGGAGCTCCAGAGACACTCCTTCAAGGGTGATGACTCATGCCCACCACATGTACATTATTTACTGTTTGGGGATGGAGATGTGTTTAAATTAGGCTGCTTGATAACATAAACTAGATGTTCTAAACTGCTTCCCTATAATTACAATCTGGAGGAAGTACAGCATAATTTCTTAACCCTAGTCTCTCTCCCTGACGTGTGTTAATTTGTAGTCCTGTGTGAAACTGCATGTTTTGAATAATCAAGCAGGTGAAGTGCACTTTCTGCACAGGTGCAGCACATGGAAAGGAGCGATTGCAGATGTACTTCTCAGATCAGGCACGAATATAAACCATGACTTTCTTCACATTAGCAAATTTAGTCAGTTGTTTAAAAACTGTAAGCTGAACGATTTCAAACAGAAATCAAGGTCCCCTGTCAGCTTGTGCCAATTTCTCATAGCAGGATGACTCATTGCACAGCCACATAAAACTAGGCTACACTGTCCCATTGGGACTAATTCTGCTACTGACACCAAGTAAAATTCCTTACGACTAGGTGGGCTGCTGTTATTTTTTCATAACATAATTACAGAGCACAGGAATGGTGGACCACCAGTTCATCCTTTTTTTTTCTTTCTTACAAATCTATAGTATTGATGATTCCTCCATTTCTCTGAACCCTGAAAGGACAAGAGCAATAAGCTGTTCTATTCCCTATTTTTCCTTTTTTTTTTTTTTTCTTTTTTTTTTTCTCTTCTCTTTTTAAGCAGGTGGTATCAAGATTCAAAGCCATTCTTTTGAGGTACTTGGGCTTCAGCCACTCCTTTTTTTTCCTGGGCTTCTCTTTCTATTAGAGTGACACACTCACCCTCATCCATTTCACTGTTGTGAGTGACCACAGGAAAAGCTGTGACCAGAGTCTCATTTAAATAAGACACAAATGATTCTATATTTCTCATGCCTATTTCCTGAGGAGCAGACATTTTCAAGTGAGTATATGTGTGAGGGGAAAGAGCAGGAGAGAGGGTGTTTGTTTTTGTTTGACTCGTTTTTGAGGCGAGAAAGAAATGCTGGACTTTTACTGGTTTGAGCTTTCGATTGGCTTTTGGTCAGATCCCAAACCCACAAGGCTGAAATGCAACAAACAGTAACAGGAAATGCAAATTAGGACAAGAAATTAAAATTAAATCCTGATCAGTGATTCTGCCATCCCATGCTAATGCCAGATGCAGCAACCAAATGCTTGTGTCCCAACAGCCTCATCATCATCTGCTTGATGTTGTATGGCTCCTTTGCTGTAAATATAAAACCAATCTTATATTTTAGGTAGTTAGTAGACGTTTCCCCCCCCCTTTTTTTTTTAATAACTACAAGTCTTTCTGCTCTAGCACTCCTGTCTCATGTAAGAAAAGCTGTTTAAAACGATGACTTCTATCACTGTGTAATCTCCAAGTACGTACCTTGGTATGGAGAGTGACACTGAACAGAAGACGAGTGATTTATCTATCACTCCTCCCTAAACCAGTGCTGGAACTGGTATTAGGACCAGGTTTGCCGAGTATCGGAGCGTTCCTGATTAAGCCTGTACTACTTGAAGCTTTCAAAGTTAAAGCTCTATATAAAAATACAAAAGATGGTTAGAATCCAAGCAGTGATTGCTTGCGTAATTGTGGTATAAAGAAGCCTTGAATGGGAATCTCATCTGGGCCTTGGGACGATACCACAGTAAATAATATAATCATGAAAAATAGCATAGAGCCACTATTGAAAGACTCCTTTTTTCCTTCTGAAGTTAGAGAAAAGCACTATTTTAAAGTTCACAACATCTGAGTACCTAATTTACTATTTGAGCCACTTATGGGCCAGCTCTGCTGGCTCACGTACCTGACTTTGCTCACATGGAAAGTCCCACTGACTTCAATAAGGACAAGATCACACACTAGGCTTTACAGTACAGAATTCTGTGCTGAAGCAGCCGTGTCAGAGGCCAGATGTTGTAACAATTTGCATCCATGCTTTATACATAAAGATAAGCATATGTGTAAGCCTTTGTGGGACTGACCCCAAATTTCTCAGGTTTTCATCACCAAAGATTGTACCTTGCCAAAGCCAACAAGGCTGTATTGTTCCATCCTTGAAACTGCAGGTGCTTTGACCCTCTCTATAACTGTTAACATACACACAGCCTTTTTCCTAGGCCATGTCAGGAAATTTTAATAGTGCATTATGAGCACAGAAGTACAGCACATGTCAGTATCAGATTCATTTTGAAACAGCTAATTCACCTTTCTTTGTATTTTAAATAGTTTTCATTGGACTACATTCATATTGTGGTATGAAATGCACGCTGTTTCCACATAGTGTTTGGAAAAGAGAATGTTTTCAAGCGTTGTTTCAGGCATCTTTCATAACTCGTCTTTAAATATTATCTTGGGGGAACTTGCATGGATTTTTTTTTGTGAGGGACTTGCATGCTAACAAGGTACACCCAAGGCATTATATCCTTCCAGATGAGAAGTGTCAGCATCTGTAGTGAATTAACAATCAAAATGCTGACTGCAAACAGGCAAGTCCAAACTCAGGTGGTTTGGACATGGCCCTGGCTACCACATGGTCCTGAAAGATTGCCAAAGATGGTTTTCAGAACTAAATGTCATGGAAATGACTCAGGGACAGGCCTTACTGTTGTTGTCCAGGCTATGTATGTATGTATATATACATATATGTGTGCATGATTTGCAAGAAGAAACTGATATTTTAAAAATTGGATGAGAACCAAGAACACTGGCATAGACATTACTGGAGCCATGACTTTGGAAAGGACTAGCTACAACAGAAACATTTTGTTATTGTTTTAATTAGCTGGGGTTTCCAAAAAGAAAAAAAATTAAATAATAGAGGTAAAATAATAGTTAATAATATTAGTGCAAGGACATGTAGCTGTGTGATTTGCACACATGCACGTGTTCATTTTCAAACCTAGATCTAGGGAAGCAGAAGTCACATCCTTACACAGTGCAGACACCTCTGCCATACTAGCTCATGGTAAGGTCTTGTGCCAATAAATCCACCTCCGAACACACACACACACACACACACACACACACAAATGTGTGGAATTGGCATTAATGCTGTTATCAAGGAGGGAAGAACATTCACTCTACCTCCCACAGAGCAACCTACTGTGAATTCAGGATGCTCTCTCCTCCATTCGATTGCTAAGCAAGCCAGACTGCAGCACCTCTCTCCCACTCACATGCACCCCAGCCAGCTGCTGCTCAGAAGGGAAGGACAGCAGGGTAACTATTTTTGTGTAAGCAAATAAAGAAATATTGGTTACTTCTTTGTGTAGACAGTGGGTTATTCTACAACACCTGACATTTAAAACCTATTAAAACTTGTCATAGGAATATTACACAATGGGTGGATTATCCCTCAATAGCTCAGTGAGGCCATCCCCAGCCTCTCTCTTCCATCTATGAGATACCTTTTGCTCTTTCACTTTCTACTGATTGCCTAAGAGAAAATGTACGATTTCCATTGTTCGCAAAAGGTTAATAGATCTGTGCTTTTAGGCTGTGTTACAATGGACTTGTAAAGCAGAGGGTGGAGAGCTGGATCAGTGTTCCTGTCTGACATTAAAAGCAAAGGTATCTTTATAGTTCTCTGTAAGGGGACCATTTTTTCAAAGACAACCCACCCTTCTGAATCATTCTGTGCACGGCAGAGAAGTTACCAGTTCCAAAAGAGTCAGAGTTGGATGGGACTGTTTAACTTTGTGTTGATAGAGAGAGAAGGGAGGAAATGGAAAGAAAGAAACAGGATTTGTCTCTACAAAATCCAAGTAGGTCTTTGTGGCCACAGTGTCCAGCCAAACCCTCCAGTTATGAAAGAAAGAGATGCAGCTAGATGCAGTATTTGGACTTGGATGTGGAATCCTTAAGAAAAATAAAACTCATGGAAGAACAATTGCAATGTAAGTAGAGTTACCCAAAACAAATGGGAAGTGTGATGAGAAAAGAGAGCAAATGCTGGGACAAGTTTTATATTCTCCACAATTTATGGTTTGAATTATTGTACAATGCGTATCAGCTAATAGTTTTTCCACAAGTTTCATTTTGTCACTGTTCACTTTCTGTCAGAGATTATTATACAGAGTTGGATGGTTGAACAGTGGCTACATTTCTTTCCAAATATGGCTACACTTAAGGGGTGGGATTGTTATCGCTGAATTGTATCTTTCACAATTTTTAAGGGAGTCTGAGATCCTTGACATGGAAAGAGCTACACAGATGTGTGATGACTACATTTTACTGGGAAATACTAAACCAAACTGGGGAGGATAGCAAATAGAGTGGGTTTTCTTGTAGATACAGCACAAGATTCCTGGGAATATATATATGTTTGTTTTTTTTTCCCAGGCATTGGATTCTCTGGGTACTTGTGACAAGTGGAACACGTTTTACTTTAGCTATCCATAACACAAACACAAAAATATCTGGTCTCCCAGATGTGCTGTGGGACATATTGTTTGTGAAGTGTTTTTTAAGGTTCTCCAAGTGAGAAGGAATTTGTATTGTTGCGTTTTGCTTACTATAAACCAGCAGGAGCTCTCCTACAGCTAACTCCCTCACTGCATGCTTACTTTTATGGGGTTTCGAGGGTGGTACACATGAGAGACATGTGGCACTGACTCATGTTCATATTTCTTCGTTGGCATAAGTGACCTTCCCAGGACACATTGTTTAGAATTTTGCTGGGACTATAGATTAGCTTCAGGTTCACCGGTGTCTTTCACTCCTCTTATAGCTGTAGAACATTTAAGGATCTGGTGCAATGAGGGAGAAAAGCAAGGCTGCTTTTTTTTTTTTTTTTTTGAGTCAGAAAAGGATTTATTCTGATGGGTGCACAAAATGAGATTTTCTCCTAATCTCCTGGGTAATTCATTCACGTAATCTCTTTGTAGGCACATCATATTAATCCTTGTTATTACAGAGAGAACCAAAAACATTGAAAGTGTCAAAACATACTGCTCGACAGAAGAAGCCAAGATGTTGGATCTCCCTACTCTTTATACTGTAATAAAGATTTACATCGTTAATGTCTTAGCACTTCACTGTAAATATTCCCTGAAGTTAGTATTCACAGAAAAAAAAAAAAAAAAAAGGAAAAAAAAAAAAGAGAAAGTATTTGAATGAGAAACATGCAGTGCAACATTGAACCATGCCAGCAAAGGGGGTTTTCTACTGTATGGTAATGAACTGCAAAAGCTTGTGAAAGGGTTTTTAATGTGAGCTGAACCCAGAGACTGAAGCACACTTTGCAGACTTGCTTATGTTTTCCTTGATATTCCATCTCCATGGAATCTGTCGGTGCAGAGCAGACACACAGAGAAAATAAGCCATAAAACCATCATGCAAATAGTTTTCTCTTGCACAGTATTCCATGCTCACAAGTTTTAGATGGCCATCCTTGGGCTAGGATTTGCATACAGTAAATGTCCCTTTACTATTAATGGGCATTGTTCATTATCAAAATCCCTTGCGTACTGATAAGTGATTACATCTAGAAGAGTACTCCATCATCCTGTTTAGGTTTTCTTATTGATGGACTAGAAAAAGAAAATTTTAACTCCACTCTATAATTCTTTTCCTGCCTGAAATGGGAACTGCGACGGTCACCTTCCCTGTGATGGCATGCTTCTCCCTCCCTGTACTGCTGTGTCCTCCCTTCTACACCTAACTTACTGGAACCATTCACAGATACACGTGTGAAGAGCCAGCGTACCGAACTGCACCACTGCTTTCACCAGGGTCTGGGTATTTTCTAGAAATTCTCATGAGCTCATACAGTGTTTTCATTTCTCTGCTATGCACTGTATTACACTCTCTTCAGTATTTTCTCCTTTGCAAACCTTTGCAAAAATGGACACACCAACCACAGGCAGTTTGGAGGACAGATATTTAGGTGTCCTTCTAAACCGTCTGTGCCCATATCCTTAAAATTATTTAAGTATCAGAGTGAAGCAGCTACATATCCTTGAGGATCTGGGCCACAGATGTATTAGAAAACATTATCTTCACTTTGAAGTGCAACTTCAATACAAATTTGTTTGCTTCATGCCGCTCCTTCTCTTCTTGCTTATTTATACCAGACACTTTTTTTAGTGAAAGAAGCAGAAATAGGTTACTTTGTATTTCAATCCCTTAACCATGCATTCTTGGGCCACTGCTTATTTCGAGGAAAAAAAAAAAATTTGGGGGTGGCACATCTACATTAAGACACCAAGTATAACTGACAAAAAATAGAAAAAATTATTTTGACTGACAGGCTGGTAGCCAAACCCAGGGAAAAAGCAAGTAGAGGTGACCTGAGTACATTAAAAATTCCTGCTCTTTCTGGAAGCATAGGTTGAAACTCATCCACTTCTGTCTGAGCTAGATAAATACCACTCTGTGTGTCTTCCTACAGGAAGGGATTAAAAGTGAGACTTCTAAAACGAAGGTCCTTTTCTGTTCAACACAAACCTAGTAAGGTGTTGTGGTTGTTTTGCTGTCCTTTGCTAAATGGTGGCTGCATGGTGTACTGTGAGCAATGACTGGTGAAATTTTTTTGAGGATGAAATGCATTAAACAATATCACTGCCTGTAAGTAGCAATTACTAGCCGTTGGTGTTATAATATCAAGCTCATATTTCCATAATTTTCATAAAAATAGAAGATTGTTTTGCGTGCTGTGTTTTGGGGAGATTTTGATTTATCTTGGCTAAAGTATTTCTTTTTCCTTCTCACCGCATAAACGATATTTTGCCAGAAAGCGTATCAGTCAGTACTGAGTCATACTGAGGTTGCCTAACTCACCAAATAATGTCCACTGTGCTGAGCTGCTCTCTGTGCATCACGAGGGAGAGCGACCTGGACTTTGGGACAGTATGTGGTAGGGGAGAAGCTCAGGGAAGGAGATAATGTCAGGTTTTGTGTTTAGTGGCAAAGAAAGGTTGGAAGGATAAAGTGTTTCAGAGCGTCAAAAGAGAAGCGGTTAAGAAGGGGTTGCAGAAGAAAAGGGAAGAAATGTAGAAATATAGGGAGAATCAAAGCAGGAGGAAGAGAAGCAGCTCAACAAAGAACACATGGGAACTGTAAGGTATGAAACAGTTCACTATAAGGATCTCGGGGCTCCTGTATAAAGTGTGTGCAGAATTAGAAGGCTGGAGGTCTTTAATGCCAACCATGGTGACAGTGAATGTGGTTGCTCCTCACCCAAATGCATGGTGGCATTTACATGTCAGGGTTTCTGAAATGGATGTGAGAGGAATTGCGGAGAATCCAGGTGGAACACTATATTTGTTTTCAATTTTGTCTTAAATTTACACAGTTACAATATTTTTTTTCTGACTGTTCTTGTATTTTTATAGTACTCTTGCATTTAAAAGGATATAGTTTAATCAGTAGCTGTCACTGCTTTAATTATAATAGCAATATTCACTCCACAAAGCTATGTATATCAGGCACACTCATATTCTAATCTAATATTTCGACATTCCATTTATTTGCAATATTCTTAAGACTCTTGTAAGGATTATTTAAACTGTCTCTGGTCTCCTCTGCTGCAGAATCACATTTGTCTGGATTTCTCCTGCAACTGAAGCCAGCCTGGCTGCCTTCTCTTAGGCTATTCACAGCCCAGTTAGAAACAGGAATGACAATATAAGATTTTCTGGGAACCTGTATCTACCTGCTCATTTTTGCTGCATAATGGTAGGAAAAAAAATCGCACATTATTTTGTGCTTTTTCCTTCATGGCCAAGACTTGCCCAGAGTTTGAATGGACGAGGCAGAACTGCTAAAAGAAATACAGACTCACTTGACAATGCCTGCTGTGATTGGAATCAGCCAGTAAAGACTGAGGAAGGGCCTTTTTGAGTTTGTTCAAGTGGCAAACAAGAAGATAAGCACTAATAGCAGATCCTAATAAACCTTCACACGACCAGCAACTACATCCAGCTGTTGCAGCCTTTTAAGCACATGCAGTTGTGGCAAATGTTGCAGTATTGACACAGAGAAAATTCCCACTAGAATTAATAGGAATTTGCCTGAACAAGGATTGAATGACTGCAGACTTGCAGCCCAGCACTACAAGCCTTTTCTCATGACAGGATCCAATTAAAATTAATTAAGTAACTTGTTCAGGATCACCCAGGGAAACGATGGGAGAGGCAGGGGGGAAACTCAGATTACATGAGTCACTGCCAAGTTCCTTGATGTTACAAAGTCAAAAATACTTAGAAAACAGAAATGCTGAAAAATAGTGAGAAATGCTAGCAATTACTTAAAGTGGGTCCCAGGCAATTTGTCTGGGGTGATCAATTTGCATATATATCACTATTGACGTATAAAGTCCTGCTTTCTGGCAATATTTCTAGCCTATCTCACATGTAATTCACTATTATGGTTAAAATGTGAGAGTATCTTATATTTTGTAAAGGAAAATAATTATGTCTCAACATGGCAGGTGGACTTGATCTCTATTCTCTTCACCCACACCACACCACATTTCAGCTCCTCTTGACATTTCAGAGCAGCCTAGAGACAATGCTCTTTCACATGCAGCTGGCTGTGCCTTATTTTGCCCCTTGCCCAGCTCCAACCAGTAAATTGTATTCTGTCCGTGACCAACCTTCCTCCTTCCTCTAGCTCACTTTCTACACTGGATGCAGCTGAAGGGAGATGACATCCCTTTGCAGGCTGGCTGAGAAAGCAGCTGTTAAATCAACTTATCAACACCTCTGGTGTTAGAGTGGCATGAGGGGAATGGGTAGGATGTAAGGATTTGGCCTGCTATTTATTAAATAAACGAGTTTGTTTGCATGTGTTGTAAATGCCACATGGGAGTCACTAAAAACAGGAAGAGTTTCAGAAATCTAATTTGCTTTTCATTGTGTATGCTGTTTGATTACCTTGTACATTTCTTTCTGTTTGCAATAAAAATAGTTACTTTCCAGTCATTTTCATTTTAGGTCTCTCTCTAGCACTCACACACCAATATAACATTTTAATTGCAAATACTGTAAGAAATATTTATTAAAGATAGTAACTTCCTATGGATTTTATGCATATATGCATCTATATCTTCCTAATGTTTTCAGTTACTATGGGGGTTTATTCTGTCTGTCTTTTAGCGGGCGGCTTTTAACCAGCTCTGCGTCTCTAAGTGAGGAAGAAGAGAGGAGTAGTACATTTAATGTACTTTCTCAGAAAACTGTTCACTCAAAGTTTTTGAAGGAACATCTGAGTACTGTGCAAGAACTTCAATGTGCAGAGAAAACTCTCCTTGACTACACACTCAGTACCACCTTCTCTGACACCCATGCAGTGTAAATGATTAAATTAATTCAAGAAGAAGATCCTATAATAAAAGTGCATCCTCTCCTATTTTTTTCCAGCTGCTTCCCCTTCTCCCAGCTTACCTAACTCAAAATGAGGAGGTTGCTTGTAGTGGTCCATTATACTCCAGAATGAACAGGAGTGTCTGAAACAAAAATATAAAACACGTCAACACATGTCTACAAACACCGTGATGGTGCCATCCAAAGGCCTGAAGATCAGAAGGCAATATATTTTCTTCAGTATGCTAGCTGCTTGTGGAAACAGTACAAGAGGAATTAAAAAAAAAAAAACACCCTCCCTAACATGCAGCAGAACAAATTCAGACAGACCATTAATAAAGGCAAGATGGGTAAGTCCCCCATGGGATAAACACTTCTCCCAAGCTTCTTCCAGGGAGAATGTGAAGCATTTTCCTGTTACTGCAGACACTGTTAACTTTTTCTGAAAAGGAACAAAGGCCACATTGGATTTTCACTCCCTTGAGCTGCAGTTACAGAAGTTTGTGCAAAAAAAATTAAAAAAAGGTCCCCTGATCATAAGGAAGCACCATGTTACAGAAACAAGACCTAATAGTCTTAGCTTTCTGCTCAGCTTTATGACCAGCGTTTCAAAACAACTTATATTTGCTGCTCAGAAGATATTATTTCTTTTGGAAGCCTGTATATACTTATTAGACTCCCATAGGAGTAACATTTGTTAAGGTAATGCAGCAGTAGGCTGGTGATTTGTGTCTGTCTGCAGGACCTGGCTTATCTTTCATGAAAGTCAGTTGCAGTGCATAAATCTGGCATAAACTTAGGACCTTTCTCACTTCCATGAGATCAGTGATTATGATGGCATTGCCTGTGACATGGCCAGACAGTGAAACCATCTGAACCCATGGAGCTCACAGGCCCATTTCATACAGAAGTGTGCCATTAAACTGCGGGTGTGCAAAGATTCCCCAACTAGCTAGCCAGCCTTCTCTGCTCTGTGACTCGCCTTCACCTTTTGTTACTATCAGTTTGTCTCTCTGGTTTCAACGAAGTTACCTATGACATGTATCAACACAAATAAAACTAGAAGAAGGCCGCTTGATTTCTCTCCATCTCTATATTTTCTCTCTACTCCTTTGACAAACGAAGAGGTTCCACCTTTTTTTTTCCTCAAATAAATTAGCAGAATGTCATCAATTTAGGCACTTTATGCTTGATGAAAACAATAATCTAAGATGGTTGGGGTCAAGAATATAGATTTTTTGGTCTTAACGTTTCTAGATCCATGTGTCCAAGTGATATAACACAACATAATCCATTGCTCTCAGCCAGTGCCTTGAGAAAGGATTTTCCAATTTCAAATTCAAAGGACTGTGCTGTGCTCCTTCTGCTGAAATACATGAGAATACTGGTTTGAACAGGTGCAGGACATAGGGTTTGAAGAGTCTGATTTTCAGAAATTCTGGGCTCCAGCTTTTCTCCTGGGCCTCAGTTGAAATGGAGGAAGATAAGAAATGCTGGTCCTAAGATACCAGGTCACCAATGCTTCGCATGGATCATTTGCAGTGATGGGAAAGTGGGTTTCCACCCAGTCACAACTATTGCACAGAGAGCACTAGTACCAGGCTTATATTTTACAGGCAATTCATGTTGCTGCCAACTCAGCTGGTGTGTATTGGCTTTCAAAGTGCACATTTTACACTGCTTGATAGGCTGCCCTGTATTTTAAGTAGCATTGTACCACAGTGTAAACCAGCGGAAAACTAAGTAAGTTACGTTAAATGTTCTTTGAAATTGTTCACAGTGATGCACAATGTAAGAGCTACAGAATAAAGTGAACAGAATATGCTACTGTCATAAAGTCAATGCATGTAACACATGGCACATTGCAACTTATAATTAACTCTGGCTGTATTTAGGGAATATGGCATGACAGTGCATGGATCATGAAGCCAAACAAAATTCAAAGCGTCTTCGATTTCCTGACAAGTGTTATTTTAGCAGCAGGATACCCTATTCTCCTACTGTCTTGCTGCATTCATAAACTGAAATCAATATTTTCAGCGTTATTTGCAGTCTAAATGATGATAGATGTTTTAATTTTGAGGTTGCTCTATTAAATTGTGTCATTAATGGGATCTTCCCCCTCTCCATCTCCCCTAAATGATATCCCTATTTTCCCTTCGAGATAAGCCTCCTGACTACATTTTCAACAATACCAGAGAGAAGGAAGCTTCTATCTTTCATTACAAAATTTTTAAGGTTAATTTCTTTCTTCTTTGTAGTAGATATACATATAAACCTGTTTCAGAGCAGCACCAATTGACATACTGAGTTTGGAAAGATAAAATTGCTAATGTAGAATCAGCAGGGAGACCTACAGGCTACACAAAATAATTATTTTTGATAAGTCATACTCATAGTTCAATGAGTCTGGTGGTTTATCTCTAGGAGTCACTTACACCATGTACTTAATCTACAGGCAAATCTCATGGCTGATCTCACTCTTTTTTCTCTCGTGGTAGCTTAAATTGGCATCACAATAAAAACTGAGATGTGAATTCAAGAAACAGCCATGGCTGGTGTTGGGCCTTTCTTTGTCTGAAGAATGTACACATTGTTCATGATAAATTCAAGTTTGTAGCACACCTTGACTATCAAGACAACAAGCTGCTAAGTTGTCCAATTCCTTCCTTCATAAGAAAAAAAATGCTTTGCCAAAATGTCAGCTTACGAGAGTTTGGAAGAAAAAATGCTCTGTGCGTTGGCAGGCAAACGTAAACCTCAGTGGCAGTCAATGAACTGAGAGAAGGGAGAGATGCAGTTTTGTTGAAACCACAAGGTGAGCATGCAGTATTGAAAACAACTTTCCATTTTCATTCTTCTATTGTAAAAACAGAGAGAAGAAAGAAGAAATTGGGCTTGGTTGGTGATGCTTCAGTACGAAGGAATGGAACTTTCCTTTCACTTACAGAGACAAAATAATATGATTTACTTAATTCACTTTCATTTGTGTAAGATGTACATGCACAGTACCTCAGCCTCTGGCAGAAACTGGGTGACTTATTCTGAGAGATCGTCTTTGGTGTGTCATTGTCAGAGCACAGAGAGGGACATTACTTTAAGACATAGCTGATGAATCCTTTGTGCTTGCCCAGGTAATAAGACACCAAAAAGATGTATTGGGAGGATCACCTCTCTGGCCATGCTGTCTTCTCCTATATAATATTTCTGCAATTTCTGCTGACTAGCTTTCAGTAGTGTCTTCTGCCCTTAAGATCAATATGAGCCCATTAAAATGTATGGGGCTACGTCTGGCCATAGAAGGAGCTTGTTGTTTGGTCAAAGTGAACTGAACCTTTCAATTCTGATTGAATGGCAGTATTACTTGATACACTAGGCATTGTCAAACGTAATTAGTGACTCAGAAAGAGAAATACTAAATAATACAGGAATATGAAAATAAACTGCAATATAATGTTATTACCATGTTGTCTTTTATAAGGAACATGATATTATATTAAATGAGAATCCAATTCATCCTTGATATTAAAAAAATGTTGAAAAAACCCCACTGAATTGTAAACATGGACAACAGCACAGCTCCTTATACATTTTGAGACGCTCTGTTGTTTATTTGAGAAAGTTGACTCTGTTCTTGACATTTGCTCTTATATTCATGGCAATAAAGCTCTGGAAATCTGTAGAGTCAGTTTCTTAATAGTGTGGCTTATAAAAAAATCCAAGAATATCCAGCCAGCTAAATAGTCCAACCAACAACATATGCCAGCTTCAGTGCAAATTGCCTATTTTAAGCCAGACCAACTGAGTGTCTGCTGCCTTACATTTTTACAGGGCTAAACTCAACATATTTTTTTTCAGTAACACAGATTGTGAAAGAAATAATTTGGAATTACTTAATATTTTGGCTGACCAGAACAGAAGTGTTATCTTTCATTCTTTAATCCTTTCTTTTGTAAAATTAAAACAATTTTGAAGGCTAACATTGAAAAATCTTGTTTGAAAATAATGAATTGAAGCATATTTATATTTCCAATATTTTTTCCCTTTTTAAACTCTCCGCCAAATCAGTGAAGAATTGTGACTGTTGAACAAATGCATTTTTTTTGGTAAATAAATCATTAGTAAAATTTATGAGTCTGAGTCACTCCACTCTAGATACTGGATGTCATAATTTTCTAAGATTGTTCTTTGATTGGAAATATGTCTCACTTTCATTTATTTGTAAAGCACTGAGTGTATATCCAACCTTGAATTATGTAATTGATTGATGAATAATCACTAACATTTCTATAATTTCTGCTGCAGTACAGCCTAACATCCCCATTGGATGTACTGGACTGGGTTAGACTCAGGGCAAACAAATATAATATCCCTGTTTAGAAGCACTCATAATGTGAGTGCTTAAAAAAGAACAGAGTAGAAGAAGGAAACACCAAAATCTGCTTTTTAGAAGTTCAGTGCTGAGACAGAGGCAGAGTGAATGATTTCTCTCAAGTATTTCTTTCTTGCAAGCTTTGCAAGAAATCTGTAGAAGAGATCAGAAATGGAACCAACACCTTCTGAGGCCCTCTGTGGTGCCTTTCTACAAGACAATCCTTCCTGTAAAGAAAACAAAACCCACACTTATTATAATTTTATCATTTGCCAAACTCCAGATCCGGTGACACTGCTAGGCCAAGGATCACCTCTGGCTTCATGAGCGTGTTGCTAACTGCTCAGATGCTGGTGCAGAACAGGGAGAGAGTCCTCAGCCTCGAATGAACTGAGTGGTTTTATCATTGCAATTTGCTATGTGTGTTGGTATATTGTCTCTGAGTCTAAGCCACAGATCCCGATCGGGCTGTGGTAGGCACTTTACAATCCCAGACCAAATAAAATAGCACTTTTCTCAAAAAGCTCAAAGTTTAAGCACTGCTGGTACCTCCAGTACCTGAAACGCTTATGACTGCAAATGAAATCAGGAGTGTATAGCCATGATATATGTATGGCTTCATTATTTTTATAAATAATGACAGGCTCAGAGGTGTATGAGGATCTGAGTTTTAATATGCTGATGAAAGGTTCTGTGTTTATATTATCATAAAAGGAAATCTCTTTGGAAGACATTTATCATATCGAGTTTTTTTTTGTGTTTGGAATGTTATGTTCTTTGGGAAGACTTCAAGTATGGATTTGCAATAAAATTTCAAGGAAGAAAGACACAAAGGAAGGAGAAAAATATTTTTTAAAAGAGAAATTACATGGAAATATGAAAGGAAGGAAAGCTATTTGTCTTCTAACTGGTATGCAGATGAAATGGATATAGTTGTCTTCAAGAATATTTATTTGCTAAAAGGAATCCAGCTATTTATGAGAAAAGGAAAAATAAAATAATATGACAAAAAATGCAGGAAAAGAGATTTAGCTAAATTCTTACCTTTCATTTTAATGAACAATAAAATAATCTGGTAAGGTAAGAGTCCTTGGATTCTGAATCAAAGGACCTCCTTCCCCCCCAAAAAAAAATTTGAAATTGTTGCTGGCAGCACAGTTTGTGTATAAATAAATTTAAATTAGAAGAAGTTTAGCTCTTTCTGAAGCAAACTAACTTTTATTCTCTTTATTTATTATCATTAGATAACGATATTGAGCTGGGCCATATCACACATAGAGTTACACAGAGAAATTGTGTTGAAAAGCTGTTTCAAGAGAGCAGATACTGTTGTGTTAGGTAGCATGGCACACTTTATGCAACAACTTACTTATGCAACAACTGTATCTCACTAGCAGAACAGGACCTGCAGCAAGAGACATATTTCAGTACAGCGAAAGCCTTTGTTGAGGAAGAAGCAGGAGACCAGTCCATGTAATTAATATTTGACACCACAGATCAACTTTGTTTACAGTTTTTGTAAATGCTTTGTGGAAAGTTTCTTGCTCATTGAGCATTAAAAGGGCAGTAGCATTTTACACAAATGGACAGGAAAAACCCTTCACTTTCCATTACCCTAGCAAAGACTGGTTACTTTCCCATTGGAAGTTTCTCTACGTGATTGCAACAGAGCACTTAGGTTTCTACAGAAGAAAAGAAAGTGAATGAGATAGGAGCTTTGGAGTAGCCAGGGTCTGAAAGAGTTTGCAATATCCTGTTCAGCTTCCATTAAAACCCCGGATGTTGGTCATTCTAAAACATAAAAGTAACTTAACAATAAATTTGCCATTTTCACCTCACTTATCTGAATGCACATTTGTCTGCTGTTATAGAAAAAGTGTTTTAAGGAAAATGCTTTAAGAGCTCATTGGTGCTCAATTCACCCCACTGCAATAATCACTGGGTTTCAATCTGTGTTCGCAGCGGTTAAGAGATTTCAAAGAAAGTTTTCAGGATGTAGGCAGGCAGGCTATATGCTTGAAACCATCACTGTAACAGGCTGTACCACCATTTGTTTTGAATGAGGTAGGTATAGCTGATTCTTCCGTGGGCCAAGTGATAAACTAAATTATATCCTGAGGTCTTTTGCAGCTCTTTCTTTGTGATTTATGATTAGTCTTTGCTGGTGAGTCTTCCTTCCGGGAGCTGTACAAGAACATGTGTTTCTCTTGGTGTTCACACACAATTCCAAAGCATGCTAAGAGGAGCTGGCATTACTCCCGGGCCAAAGCTGAGCTGCTGTCAAGGCCTTCCAACTAAAGCTGGGTAAAGACAAGTCGGCGCTGGAATAGAAGACCTTTGGAGAATACCAAGTTGCTGAGAAACAGTGGAAAAGCTGGAAAAAGACAGAACTGCTCTCTTCAGCATGAGACAGAACACCATGGTTCCAGTCACTTAAGATTATTGTTCAGGATATCGTCATCCTGGCCATACTCACAGTTGGACAAACATTCCTTGCTCCCTAAGCTCACTTTGTGATTTAATGGATAAAAAGACTGCTCACTCTTTCTGTCCCAGCTTTATGCTCAGTACATGGCTGAGAACTGTGAGCATCCACACACAGCTCTGAGGCAATCAGAGTTGCTCCTGTTTTTTATGGCTTTCTAGGAGATTATTTTTCTGTTGATGGGTTGGAGTTGTAACACACAATACCATGTAGACATGCCTTAGCTGTCTCCAAACGAACCAATAAAGTGTCCAGGTACCAGGCTAAGGAAACTACACTGCTTGTAGCACAAAGACAGGTATCTATTTCAGGTATCTCTTTATACAACTGCACTGATACATATCAACTTATGCAATGAACAGTCAAGGTTGAGATCCACTGATCTTGTGTTGGGGTTCAGAGTTAAACTGAGTCTGTGACCCATTTCATGACAGGTTATTTCTGGGATGAAAAGTCGCTGCTACACATCAAAAAAGTTTATTTTGAAGGGACTGGACTGGACCCTAACATGGTCTTCCCAGATAACTGTTACAGTATGACCACCAGCATTTATATGAAAACCTGTGCCAGCTGGTGCTTTGTGACAATCTCAAGAGAAACAGCCAATATCAGTGAAGTAATGGAGATGACCCCCAGTGTATAAATCTGAGGATACTCAAACAGGAGTCTTCTCATCTGCAAAATGAGAATACTTAAACATTCCAGACAAAAGAAACATGAAAGCCTCACTGAGAAAAATCCCTTTTGGGTAAACAACCTATGAAAACACTGCACAAAGTACATATGAATCCTCCCTTCATAAAATGAAAACTGAATTGGTAAATTTTTGAGAAATAGCATTTAACTCTCATACTCCGTGTGTGGATATTGCCAAAATGGAGAACTCAAAGCTGCTGTTGCTCATCTAATGAAATTCTTGAGAAGAAAAGTAAAATTCATAACAATGATTTCTAGAGTTCTCCTGCCTGCGATAGAAGCAATATTGTAAATTCTTACATGTTTCCAAAAGGAAAGCTACAGTAACTGCTTGTCTCTGTGTGTATTACAAGTAAGAATTGTCAAGTGCTCAGTTTTAAGAATCACATTCCATTAGATTGCTTACAGGAAACCTCATTTATGCATCTGCTTTTTCTTTCCTAGGAAACTGCAAAATTAAGTTATCATGACAACGGTTTATTGTGTACAAAATTAGCTCCATTACTACATTAGAAAAGAATTTCAATAGAAACAGATATAACAATAGTATGGCAAATAAAATCCTTATGGGTCCTTCTTCCTTAGAAGAAGGAAGTACTTAGAAAATGAAAAATAATTAGCCACATATTATAGCAGGACCTGTGTTGTTGGCTGTATAGTGCAAAATGTTGACTTTATGTAGTATTATGCATGCTCTATTCTGCCTTTTAAACTACTTGTGTTTTATCCTGATAATGTTCTTTGTATATGAAAACTATCTGTAAATGGAGGATCCCAAGCATCTGTCCTTTATTTTTGTTTATTGTTGATTTTTATTTTATATTCATGTCACAACAGCTGTGACACAGTTTCTGTGGATTAGAAGTTTGAAAGAGCTGATGACTTTTCACGACACATGCACATAATAAATCTCTAAAAAGATGTAATGTACAAGGATAGTAAGTTCTGTTCCTACCTAACTCAAGGCCTTGACAAGTTAGACACTTAGCTGATGTGCTTAAATTAGAAACAAGGTCATGCTAGGCTTCCTACATAGTTAATTCATGCTTCCTGAGGGAGATGCAGCCCACCTATGATATGAATCACCTGCTAGAAGTGCCTGGCATTCTTCATTGACTGCAAAGGGACCCTGCGGTGACCTTGATCCAAACATAGATTCTTTAGCTAGGTAATTGAAGTTAGTTTAAAGGAATCCAGGACTCTCTAGATAGTTAGGTAAGTTTAGATTAGAGAGGGAAAAAAGGCAAGATGAAATGGGAAAACATGCTGAGTTTAAAGAACCCAAGCCCACTTGGTATTTGAACTTTTGATAAGAAAAAAACTCCAACACCTTACAGAAGAATTTCTGTCCCTCATTCTTTATGTCCCATTTTGGCCTCTGACCTTCCATCCCAGAAAAGAACCCAAGCCAAAAATAAACACATCACTCTCCCACTCTGTTGAGATGGTTACTTGCTCAGGAACACAAGACCACCTGTCCTGGATCAGACCAAAGGTCCACCTCTGCCAGTACCTGGTCTCTAATGATAGCCAGAAATACATGTCTATGGGGGAACACAAGTATTGTAAAAACCACGGTGTGACATTTCCCCGCAATATTCTTCCAATTTCTAACTGTCTGTGGCTCAGGGGCATCTTTTGTAGTTAACAACCTTCAATTGCATTTCTCTGATATTAACCTGTCAAATGTCCTCTTTAAGCTGTGTAAAATGTTGTCACCCACAACTTCCTGGGGCAAGGAATTCCACTGCTGAACTGCAGGTTGTTTTAAGGTTTCCCTTAATACTTTAAGGTTTCTTCTGATTTTGTGGTGTTTTCTGTACCGTATCCTTTTGTACTCAGCACCAGGAATCTTTGACAGTCCTTCCCTCCTTTGAAACCTCTGAAGAGTGAGGAGGTAACTACTTGGCCCAAGCTCGCAAGTGACTGGAAGACTTGGGGAACAGTGCCTCCTTTTTCTCTCTTTCCAGAATCAAGACAACAGAACTGCCCAGCTAGAAGAAGCACCTAAACACAAAAAGCCTCATAAACACCAGTGCTATGGAAGAATGACATCAAAGGAAGAATACTGACAATGGATCAAGTGCAAGAGCTTTGTAGCTAGCTGAAGAGAAACATTGATAGATATGTTAAATCCGGCATATGGGAGAACTTTTAAAAAGGTAATTCTGCAATTGTGAGAGTTCCCGAGAGGACAGAGAAAAGCAGCCTCTGAAACTATGCCTTCCAACCCTCCTCCCCCCTGAAGTTTTTACCCTGTTGGATAAAAATAAAATTAATTTTGATAGGTTACTGTCTTCTAAACCAACATTCAATGCTAAACCTCAGGAAGCGATTGGAACATTTTTCAAATTCCCCTTAAAAAAAAAAATGCAGTTAGCCTCTGATAAAAAAAGAAACTATGTTAGGGAACACAGTGTATTAAGAGGGTATTAAGACAATTATTTTTAAAGATTTAGGCAAAAGACAAGCAAGAAGAGAGATCAGACTTTTCAAGGAAGTATGCTAAGCAGGGGAGAACACATTTCTCCATGAACTTTCCAGCCCAGCTTTAATTCAAAGTTGGTTACAAAGTGCATCCTTTGCAGAAACCAGAAAAAGTTTTAAAATTTCTACTATTTTTTTTGTTTGTTTCACACCAAGTTCCTTCTAGTTGTTACAGTTGTCTACCCTACTTGTATATAAAAACTTAACCAGTGGCTGTGACTAACACATCTAGTAACCTTTTCCACTCCAAAAGTATGCTTTATTGTCTCCTGGAATAGGTATAGCATGTTTACTACATGGCTGAATGTAAAATGGTCCCAGAAGAGTGTGAAAGGAGTATCAAATTCCACAAGGTTCTTAGGGGAATGAAATATTGGTACGAATGATGCATTTAAATCTTTTTATCAGTCACATGAGGTGTCTGGTTCCTCCAGCTGTGGCAGGGAGTTAATGACATGTTGGCAGGCACACCTCACTGGACAGATCAATACAGGTAATTGGTTTGCAGATAGTATAATGTTATCTCAGCACTGAAGTACACCAGAGAGATGGTTTCCCTGCAGGAGAGCACTAACTTTGCTTTTGAAAAGGAATGCCTGCAGAAACCCCCTCTGCATCATCCTGTCTGGTTTTTTGGAGTCCACAGAGGATTGCGAGTCCATGTGTTGGAAGGATAGAAGAAAGACATTTTTGCAAAATGGCACCATGTGATGTGTGAGTAACCTGGATGATGCACTGACGGGGGGGCTGAAAGGAAATAAAGCTAATACAGTTTGCTGAGGTATGGAGTACTGTGATTTCTATCCATCTAGAGCTCCTCCTTGCCTTTCTTTCATTACCTTTGGTTATTTAGCCTAGAATGCTCCCCACCCTTTGCTCCTATCAGTCCCCTCTCTTCCATAGGCCCAGTCCCTTTCCCTGTTTTCCCACCCCATCTCACTCGGGATCTGAAGTTCCCTGTCCCTATTTTCTAGTCAGAGCTCCTTAAAAACGCTCAGACCTTGAGTATAACAATGTGGCACATGAAATGTACTAACAGGAGCCTTAATACAAAAGTTCATGATTTCTGGCAATAGGCTTATTTTTCTTCAGTCATTTCTATCTGCCTTTTATAAAGAAAGGAAATAATCTTTGCATGTAAAGTCTCATTGTGACGAGCTCCCACTGTATCAAATACTTTAGTTCAAGCCCATGTCTCTGTTACAAGTACTTATGTACTGTGTTTGGCAAACATGTTATGAGAAAGCAAAAGTAGGCAGGAATATTTTGACATCAATTTAAAATTGCCAATTTTTCTAAGTCTGCATTTTCCATGTTGCTACAAAGTGCTTGCTGTCCTGCTGCGAGAGAAATACCAAATGATCAGAGAAGGTGCTAAGTGTTGGAAAAACTCCTGACCAGGATGTCACATCTTCTCATCATGTCCCACCCTGCCTCTGTCTCAAACAAGGGTTAGTTCATTTGTTTGAGATGATAAGTGCTGCTTTTTCATTGCAATGTGATATTTAGCAGATTAATTAAGAGGTATTACCAAATATCAAGGAGCGGCAAGGTCAGGCTGCAGGGAGCTGAGGGCAAGACAGGTTGGGGCAGAGTCCTTCCCAACAAGGGGTCAGACCCATAGTAGCAGTGCAAGGGGAGCTGAGAGGGTCTGCTGATGTTAACTGGGGTCAGACAAGAGTCCCATGGTTTCCAGACATGTCCACAATAACTGGGCAGTTCCATGCCACCAAGCCAGGAAGTCAGGACATGACAATAAAGTTAGGATCAGCAAGGTGCGGCCAGACAGGGCATTCTTGCAGTATAGCTCCAACAAGGACCTAACTGAGGCTTGAGCTAAGTTTGGTTCCCAAGCTAGGGAAGAAGCCCCCAACAAGGCTTCTCTCAGCTCTTTCTCCCAAGCTAGTGGCTTCGTGAGCAGCCTGACCCAACATCACCTGCCTGTGTCACATCAGCTAAAATCGCGGGGTGAGAAAAGAGGTTGCAGAGCTTGGTGGTGCCCTCAGGGCCATGACATCAAGGTGAAAATGGATCTAACAGATCATTGCTGATCTATATGTATGTTATGTACAAGCCTTTCCAGTTGTTTTTTTTTTTTTTAAATACCTATTCCATATATATATATATATATTAAATTACACACATGGGTGTTGTGGTTGCTTTGGTACTTTGATTCCCTTTATGGGCACATCTGGCCCTGAATTCATAAACCAGCCAAAACTACAATGGTGCTGGAATTACATTTCAAAGATGTGCATGTATGTAATACCTAGAAGTTCATATATCCAATAGATGGAAATTTTTCATACTTTTGCTGTTATCTGGGTTCTGTTCTTGTGGAGATTTCTTTCTGCTTTGCAAGGGCTTGTTAATTTTCCAACTGCCTCCTATATTGCTGTTTTCTCTGATCAAGCATCTATAATGCTGTGAACAGAAACACATCCAAGGAACAGACACTCTGGGGATTATACACTTCTGTTACATACATATTTCAAACATTTTATGGAGTAAAATAAACCTGCTAGTGAAAACTATAGCAATTTCCCTTCAACCTGTGACGCTTAGACTGCCAGATATGCCCTACTGAAAAGTTAAATTAACATTATAGAGAAATTTTAAGAGACTTTGAGAAAAAAATACAAATTATTATGATCTAACTGACATTGCAGGCTCTATTTCCAGATACGTAGCAAGCTCTGGCTAACAGCAATATGATTTCCAAAAACTACATTTGTATCAGGCTGAATTCCCCCTTTATGGACAGGATTTTTTTCTGGGACTTAGTTGAAAAATCAGATATTTTTCAGCTAATTAAGGCTGAAAGGCCAGATTAAACAGATCCTTTGGGTAGAATAGTAGTCCTCTATAACAAGAAATGGTGAATTATTAACATTGTCCAAAGATTTCAAATTAAATGAAATAATCTTTTCAGTTCTCAGAACACAAGGACCCACTGGATATGAGCACACCAGTGTGGTGGGGCTACTTATTCAAAAATTGCCAGGAGCTATGGTAGCACAGCACAGAAGCTTTCATCATTGTATGAGAGGGCAGAACGTTAAGAATTTGAAAGTAGGGAATGCCTGGAGGACATTGTCACAGAGATCCTCACACCATCCCTTAAACTTTTTTTCTTAAAAGGTACTTGGGCAGTTTAAGAGTTATTTTTGGAGAGCAACATCAAGGAAGGCCATAATATTGTGCTCCCTGACTAAAGCAGGGATGCCATGCTATGTTGTAACTTCAAATTGAGAACTCTTTTCAACAGTGCTGGCAGATGACTGGTTAGAAACTGATACAGACAGAAGGAGACCTAACAATGAGCCTGAAAATGCGTTTGGGCTCCATTTTGTGTCCAAATCAAATTGAATTTGTTAAAAACTTTGACAGCCATTGACAACTTATTTGTACCACTGCATGCAGCCCAGTGGTCATGATGAGACATTTTAGGCTTACATGGAGAAGAGGTTTATCTTTCACCGTCTAGAAACTTTTGGGTTTCAGCCTGTGTTTAATTCCAGCGTTCAGACCTTGTATTATCTCCAGCTTCTCACTTCATGAGCTAAAGAGTCTCTGACACTTCCAATATCTTCAGAGGCATTAATCCATCATCACATTATTCCTTCTGATTTGCTTCTGAAGCAAAAACCTGGAGAGTTCACCTGGACAGCAGACATTACAGAGTCATCCAATGGGGCATAAATTAATAGTATATACTGATTAATCCCCCATGGTACATATATCCAACTCTCCAAACCAGAAATTCAGTACTATTATCACTTCATTCCCAAAATGAGTCAATATTTGAGTCTGAAATTAATTGGGAAAAATGTGAATTGTTGGAAAGCTCCCAGCAGCCATGTAATGGAGAATCTCTCTCAAACGAGTCTCCACTGGGAAATGAATGCAAATAAGGTCCAAGGTAATAAACTGTCAAGAAATTTTAACCAGCTAGAGAAGTCTTATTTAAACTCTCAGTTTCCCCAGGTGAACCGGGAGTGTCATCTGTCCCTGAGCTGCTGGAGAAAGATTTTTAAGTACAAAAATGAATATTGTACATAAATATCTCTGCATTTTTGTTGCCTCTTTGTATATACCCTCCTAACTTATTAAAAAGAAATTAATAACATTTGTAGAGGTCACCTGTGCAATTCCAGTTAGTACCCTCTCTATTGTTTGAAGAAATCCAAATTATTATAGGCAAAGTGGCAAATGTGTTCTCCCTTTTCCAATGTTAAATAGTGTTCTGAATTGCTGCCTTTACTACTGTAGCAATAATTAAAATTAAGAAACTAGATCAGATAGCACTGGACTGTCACCAGTCCCAGAGCACCCTACAACACTTTGCTAATGAACAACTGTACCAGCCCGAAGCTCTTTATGAAAGCAGGTCACCCCTTGAAAGGGTCCCAGTGGCAGAGTGTATGGTGTAATAAGAGACTTTTTTACAGCTTGCAGACAGCTTCATACAAAACTATAAATATCAAATTTATCAGACACACTATGGAGTTTGATCTGACTAAAGCCTTTTTCTCTAATGCCTAAGAGTGCCATAATAAAAAAACCTGGTGAATATGGCCCAGGACTGTCCAGCAGTCAGGCAGCTGAAGGAACAGAGAGACCCAAGAATTAAAGTGGTCTTTAGTAGACAAACTTCCGCCAAAAAGTCACATTCACTATGTTTGTTTGCTGAAATGTATTACATCAGGCCACAATGACTTTGGGTGTTAATGGCTGCAGAGATCATGCCTATATCGAGTGCATGAATGTACAGGAAACAGAGAAATAAGCCTGAGCCCAGAATAGAAAAAAGGGTGTTTGGCTGCTCTGAAGGAACAGCACAGAAGGAGCAGCTTCCCACCCTAGAGAGCCATGAGACAAATTCAAAAACACTTGGAGCATGGAGCTAGATACAATTGTTTAAGAACCACTGAGACTGCTGAAGGAATTTCAGCCCTCCATTTCCCCCCCTGCCCTCGATTCACTCCCTTCCCTATTATGCACATCTCCTCTTATTTTATAACTGTAACGCTCACTCTAAATGTGTTATGTCTATGCTGTATTGTCTGGCCTTGTATTGTCTGCAGCTTTGACAAGCTTTAAAATTGCCTAATTGCATAGTTCTATCTGAGATCTTGGGAAGCATGCAGCATTTGGGAACATCCAAAAAAAAACAACGGTACTTTTCCTTTGTTTTTCTGATTTTGTAGAAAAAAATATTATAAAGGCTTTCCCAAATAGGCTAGAATATAAGCTCTTTGAAGAGAATGTGATGAACTTTGTTTGTAATTTTAAAAAATTAGCGTATGCTTTTACACTGCTGTCGCCAGGAGATACTTTGCTTCTGCTGAAAGTGATGGTGAACAGTGAGTAACAGCATAAACAAGCAGCATGGCAAAGGCTGGTGCTGGAACAGAGAGGCAAGCACAGCTCTGATTCTGCAGGAGAACCTATACAAGGAGGGAGCTATATTTGAAAGTAACAAGAGAAAGAATAGTTTAAAAAGAAAAAGAAAAGGTCAAGGAGAAGTTGCATGTGCCTGGAAGCAGTGGGATAAGTGCCAGGCAGAGACTAAAGACAATAGCACTAGAGTAAGAACTGAGAAGAGAAGCTGCTAGCTTGCAAACAAGGTCACAGGAGTCAGAAGTTTTGGGGAGGACAATGCTCTGGAAACTGCGTGACTGAACGAAGGGAAGATTGAGAGGGTGCGATGGCCAGCACAGTGCAGAATGTAACAGACAAAGTCCTCATGTAAAAATAGATGGGTTAGGGGAACAGAAATAGAATTGACGGTTTGGATGAAAGATAAAGTCAGGCCAAAGTGCACAGTTGAGGAATTCACAGGAGATTTTGCCAACCCAATGGATTATAAGTCTGAGATTGAAAAAATCTTTCTGCATATTTAAAGTCACGTATGCGGCAAGAAAAAGTTTATTGTCAAATTAACCATGGAAATGTATTCTAGAGCAGGAGTTCCTAAGTCTTCTGCGCTGTAAAGCCTCTCAACCATCTGAATTCCCTGTGAGTCAGCATCTGAACTGAAAACATACTTTATCTGAATATGAAATTATTTCCTAGACCACTTACTGTTGCCCCATGGACCAGTAGTTTGAGAATGAAACCATTTTTAGATATTCCAGAGGGCATGAGACTGAAGGAAGAGGTGACAGCAGAAGCTGGGCAGTAAGCCTGGGATAAGGAGAGGTGACTACATCCTGTCAGGGGGAATATCTGGGTCGACAAACGAGGGGATGAGATGAAGGCTGCATAGTGGGCTATTTTGATCTGAGAAACTGAGCTGGGAGGCCTAAAATACATAAAAAGGACAAGGAACAAGGGATGGGGAAAGCTGGGTCTAGGTCAGAGACAGGTAGGAACAGCTCAAAATACAGATGGTTTTTCTGCATCTCAATATTGATGCCAACAAACAAGAAATTGCATTGAAATCTCCATATTTGGTAGCGAAACATGCTGAGTCAGTAACTTTATGTCTTTGATTATTCTCTTGGACACATTCTTTCAGTATTTTCATTTGGATATTTTACTGAAGTTAACTATACCAAAGCAGGTTTTAAGAAAGTACTCGCAGCAAATCCAAGACCGTTTTCCAAATTTTCCCCCTTAAAAATCTCAAAGCGTTTGGATGCTTGTGTTAGTGTTATACTGAGAATGGTATGCTCACACTGTGCTGGGAATGACAGCCCTGAGAGGGCAGTGGCTGGCAGACAGATTTGCACTTGGTGTATCTCTAGTATGAGTTGAGAGTCTGGCTTATGCTTTGCATCTATTTTATTCTTCACAGATCTGTGTTATTATTGGAGTTCCTTTTAGAGTGCTTACAGAAAACTACAACTCAGGACAATGAAGTAGAGAGCGCCATAGACAAATAATACATTATATACTACAGAAAAGATTCGTCAAAATCTGGCACTGTGAAATGAGAATTCTAGTATTGCCCAGCAGTACAGTTATGAAATAATGAGTATGTACAAAATTAAGTGCTATATAGATGTATAAATTACTCTGGATCAAACGGGTGTGAAAGGCCACACTGCTACAATTTTTTCTTTAGTTTAGTTGTCCCCATGCTCCTACTGAATTTCTGACTGACTGGTGTGCAGGACACATGACACCAAAGAGCAAAACACTAGCAGCAGCATTATGGTAGCTGTAACTGTCTATGGCTACCAGCCAGGTAAAGTCTGCAGGGAACAGCAATAGCTTTATTAAAATAACTGGCATATTTGGGGAAAAAAGCCTAGACAAAATCATAGGTACCCATTAGGGTTTTTTATATATATCTCTCATAGATGTACATTTGTGATTTTCAGATAAGACATTAGGAATTGGGGATACGCAAGTCTGAACTTTTCCTTTCTTGCTGCTTTTTGAAGGTATTCACCAAAATCAATCACATATATAAGAAACACATATGAATTCTGGATAGGAAAACAAATCTCAGTTCACTAAAGAATAAACAT
The DNA here is from genome assembly GCF_000699245.1 of Pterocles gutturalis. Classification (NCBI taxonomy): domain Eukaryota; kingdom Metazoa; phylum Chordata; class Aves; order Pterocliformes; family Pteroclidae; genus Pterocles; species Pterocles gutturalis. Next base: position 18,162 of record NW_010125712.1, on the reverse strand, counting down.
ATGCATGGGGATAAAATAATCTTTACACAATTTCCAGAAGTACAAATGTTTTGAGCTACAATCCTAGAACTAGTGTTGTTATTTAATCAAGACCAATCTGAAGACCACACTCATCTGAAGCCATAAATTCATGGAAGCATCAATTTCCTAGATAAGACAGAAATCCTACCAGAACATCCTGGCTAGGCGATACATGGCCATTTTTTTTGATTGAATTAAAAATTTTCCTTGTTTGTGTGTTCATAAATCAAACTGGAAAGCTAGACTATTATGTTAAGAACATAACTGCTGATATGAGGAGACTATGCTACTTCTGGCAGGACAAAAACATAGGGTGAAATCCTGTTTGGATTAAATTAATCAGTTTTTAAAAAAATCCCAACCCTTGGGAAGACAAATGTATGGGTTAAATCTCACTGAGGAAGAAACAGGGCTTCATGCAAGAAAATTTATTAACCAAATCCATAACAAGACCAAGAATTCAAGTTGATGTTCAACAGTGCAGCTGCAGAGCTATGCTGGCTATTCAATATGTATGCCAGAAGAGTTCCTAGTTCCAAATAAATCAACATAATATAGGCTTTGCCTCCAAAAGAAAGTGGCAGTGGTTTCACTAGAATTGTTTCTTTAAATCAATTTCACTAAACATGAAGCAAATCCACATGTGGACACAGTTAAATTGATTTACAACTGGCTTATGTTTATTTAGCTTAATTCAAAGGGTGGAATTTTATATGGCAGCTATAAATTGATTTAAGTGCATCTACACAAGACTGCAATGGTTCAATTTAAATAGACTTAAAACAAGACTTCCGTTAAGCCACTTTTGCAACACTTTAAATAACAGGTTAGGTCTTACTAAGTAAACACACACAGAGGTAGATGACAGCCACTTTTCAAAGAACAGAAGATTCAAATCAATCTGAGTTAAATTTTATGGAACAGACCTGGGGTTGTCTATTTGTACAAAATTAGCAAAGATCAAGTAAGATGCTGACTTGAAAATTTTCCTTTTTGACATAAGATCATTGTGTTATAAAACTGACCCTACTTTCAAAGGCATTTAATGTCTTCCATCAATCCTTTTTTTGTCTTCATTTACTTATTTCTTACACGTATGCTCAACGTCCTCCCATTGCCACAATGACCTTTTGTTCATACTTATGGAAAACTCCCATTCAATGTTCCAACAGCACTGATCATGTTACCCTGTGAAGGTCACTTAAAAACCACCAGTTTTGATCATCAGAATGCTTTCCTACACTGCACAGAAGAAAAAAAAAGGGAGTATGATACAATACTCAATACCTTTTCTCATCAGTATGTTCAAAGCATGCTCCAGAGTCAGGATTTTTGTTGCATTTCCAGTGGAGGATCTAGGCCATGCAGCAGGGAACAAATCACCAAGTCTCATCTGCTTGTATTTCTGCAGCCGAGTTGCTAATCCTCATTTTATTTCATACCTGAACACAAGGGGAAGAAAATACCAAAGAGAAAAGGTGAGTTCTACGATATCCTTTTTGATAAGCTGGGGTTTTGTTACCTTTTTTTACTCAAAAGTTTTTTTGCAATGTCTTTGACAGATGCAAAAAGAGAAAAAAAGGAAACAATGCTTACTTGGGATAAATATTCACTGGTTGGTGCATGTTAGAATTAGCTACAGTGACTGTTCATTGAAATGGTCTCATCGGCACCAGCTGGTACGTGCTCAATGCTTTTGAAAATTAGGCCATTGATCTCAGGGCCTAAATGGGCACTGAGGAACCTAACTCTAAGTCTGCATTTCTCAGTGCCATGCCTGCTAGCCTCCAAGATGCACAATCCCTGAGCAGAGACCCAAACCAAATCTCAATGCTTTACTGTTCTGAAGTCACTGGAACTTTTAACACTTCCAGTGGTTCCAGTGGGACCAGGATTTCACCCTGTATCTTCTCTTTGCTTGGATTAATGTCCAGCGTGCCATCAGTGGTTTATCAGTACAAATGGGATTCATTTATTTGGTGGAAGCA
>NW_010125712.1:0-16135 GCF_000699245.1 Pterocles gutturalis | reverse complement strand
CATTTATTAGCTATAATAGATTTTTTTGTCATCCCCCTGCCACAACTAATGAAGAAAACACTACCAATCTGCAACCATTTTATGGGTAAATATACTCTTCATTTTGATGGTGATTTTCATGGACCAATTTGCAACATTAAACATGAAGGATGGGGGATTTCACTGGGGGAATCAGGAATGTTAAAGTTCTTGGGAAATCTTCAATTGGATTAATTTCACTGGAATCTTTTATGTGCCATATCACGTCCTTTTCTTTTCTTTTTTTTTTTTTTAATACAATATAATGTATGTCAGAAGGCAAAATATTTTTATTAGCCTCAGAGATAAGTCATCTTTCATAGTCATGATTAAACGATACATGGAAAGGGACTGATCTCCGAGCAAAGAAATTTCCACTCTTACAAAAGTGGAATTTCAACAAGATGTTCTTGTGAGTCCCCTTCCAGCACGTTTCTGGAAAAGGCTTCTTATGTCATTACCAGTCCCCCACACTAACCACTTCTGCACTAAAGAGCCTGATGCAGAACATTTTCAGCTGCCAGCCAAGGCACAGTGCTCTTGCTGCTCCTTCATGGATCTTGGATGACCCTGGGGCTACTCTAGACTCCACATCCAAACACAAAAAGAACAATATATTTACTGTCTGCTCAGAGGAAAAGAAATCTGTAATTATTACATGAACAGTAAAAGGAGGCTTGCAGTCTGTCTATAAAGATAAGAAATTAGATAAAGGCTAGCTGAGAAGCATTATACTGAACTTTAAAAAAACACTCAGAGAAAAATAAAAGAACAGCAATACTAACAAGAGCAGAGTAAGTTGTATTTCTGTCAGTCTTCTATGGTGTCTAGTGATGTAAATATGAAAAAAAGAAAAATAAAAAAAATCAAACATAAGTCCTGATTCCATTGAAGTCAATGGTAAAACTCCCATTAAACTGAACAAGACCAGAATTACTTCCACAGCAGTCTTGTGTACTTGCCACTGTACAAGATGCTAGTCAGTATTATACTCTGCTGTAATCATCATTAAAATGTGACTGATCCTGGAAACATTTTTGCCATTATCCTTCTTACTTTCACTCTGATTTCCAGATATGTGGTTTCACTTCCTACAGCAGCATAACTTAACCTGATTCAGTCAAAGGGAGTACAGACTTGCTTGAAAATCAAAAGACACAAAAAAATTCTACCTATATATTGTAGAATGTTGTTCAGATTTTAGCTGAGAATAGTTTCAAGATGTGGCTGAATATAAACACAATATAATCAAATTTTAAAAAAACGTCAGTTTAGAGTAGCCATTTCTACCTGTGGTCTGCAAACTGCTATAGCACCATAAACTATTCCTAAACACCTAGAAAAGGCAATGAGGAAAAGTGTTTATATTGCCAGTAAACATAAATTCACTCTGCAGATGCCTGCAGTGCCCATGGAAGTTTTTGAAAATTCAAAGAAGCTGAAAAATCAGATATGTTAAAGCAGTGATATTGCTAAAATTGCAAACAAGGTGTCATAAGTGGATTTGGAAAATGAGGGTTATCAATATTTATGCAAAATACTTCTAATAAAAAATGGAGTAGCAAACCACTTATTGAGGGGTTATAATTTGGATGCAAACCTATTCATTCACGACACCTTCCTCAGGCTGAAATCCATGTACATTTAATAGACAGGGAATCTATGTGAGAATGGATTCTTTGTGGTTACTGAGATTTTAGGCTGGTTCCCTAAGGAAAATAAACATTTTTACTCATATTTTTTGTGTGCTTGTTTATCTTATCTTTCCCCTAGTAGCTTCTGAGCAGTCCAAGTTCAGCCAAACTTGACCAATAGTTAAGTTCCTACAAATTTTGTAAGCACAGTCAGGTAAAAAGAGCAAGACAGTACGAACACCTTGGGAAGGGGGAGAAGCTGCAGTGTGAATTTTACTTTGCTTGACACCAAGGAGTCCACCCAGAAAGCAAACCTGCTAAGTGCCATTGTCTTCAGTCAGACCTCAAAATCACTGCAGGACACTAACCTGTAAAAATGTGGGTTTTATTACCTCTGACAATCCCAGAATGATTTGTTCTGAGAGTAGATATAACAACAGATGCATTACTGATTAGGAGTTTTGCTACTGTCTCAAGGGTATTCAGGACTTTAACCTTCCACAGAGAGGGCAAAACCCACAGCACATGTGGACTAGTGTTGTGCCTCCATTAACAGCAGATGATGTAGCCCAGAATTCTTGACCCGTAATCAGGCTGGGGTGAGAGAGTACACAGTCCTGCATATGTAATGATTTCAGTATCTGTTGATTTATCTAAAGGTTGCAAGTTCTCCAATAGCCTTGTTTTTGATTATGATGCCAGGCTGAAAAATATGTGGTAATTGATTGGAAAATCTCAGGCTCAGTTCTGTAAAGCATACTTGCTGCAGTGACTGGATAGATGTTTTTCCCATTTATGTTCACTTATTGCAATAATACTTTAAAATCATAAAAGCCAATCAGCTCATCTCAAGTAGGAATGACAGATTTAGACATCTAAAATGGATGTATATTAACTGAATAATTTGGTTTTAGTGTACAGACAAATCTTATACTTGGAATAATTATTAAGCAACTGGAGCTAAATTACAAAAATACTTATTTTCATTAGGTGAGCATAATTAGGCTACAGGATCTGTGGAAGTGAGCTAAATTTTTGGAGCACTTCCCCGCTGGGCTGTGCAGGGAGGGTGCTGAACCACAGGCATCGTGTGGCAGCAGAAGTGGCTGGTGGCTGAGTGGATGCCAGGTCCCAGCAATGTTGCTTAGCAACTTCCCAGGGCCGACTCTGGCAATTAACTCTTTTGTGTGTCGGGTGTACAGCACCGCTTCGTTCAGAAAGGGAAAAGACAGAGCAAATAGCCCTCCAGAAAAGAGACCAGTAAAGCTGCATGGGCCCATCTGCTGCAGGACTTTAGCCAAAGAGCTGCTGTGAAAGAAGCCTTTGTGCAGTAGCTGCTTCTTAACTAGCTCCCTCTCTGGACACCCTCGTTCTTTCCATGCAAATATAATATACTTTTGAAAAGGATTAATCAATATCAAAATGTGCACACCTGTTACAGGATAAGAGCATCTGCATAGGGCATTGCTTCAGAAATGGCCTTTTCATTTTACATTCACAGTTGAATCTGAAGTGACTTTCAAGTGCAAAAAGCCCTTGTTTAACCTGAGATATAGACACATCCACAAAACTAGTCGTCTTCAAGGTGACACTGGGTTGCTCTGGAGCTGGGCTATAACTACAGTCCTCTCTCTGGCTTCCCCTCTCTCAGTGCTCAGGGTGTCCCAGCCTGTGCAGGACCTGCTCTTCTGTGAAGGGGAAGGCAGCTGTCCCCTAGAGAGGGACTAAAGAAGCTCAAAGTAGCTTTCTGCTTCCTTAGGTGGTGGCAAAAGGCAGGTCAGAGGCAAACCCTGCTCTGAAAGCACTCAACAGCAACGTTCCCCATCTGGTCAGTCTGACAGCAGCCAGCACATTTGCATCATTCTTACAAGTGCCCACAGAGCTTGACCCACGCGTTTATTTTGGCCTGGAAAATGGAGGTGGAAACAATGCTGGAAGCGTTCAGGCACAACTGATTAATTTCCCTTAAGCTTTTTGTGTAAACACATACAACTGAATTATTTATGAATTGCTAACTTTTCCCCTACCATGACAAAACAACTTGTTAAAAAAGGCTGGCAGATCTTTTATAAGGAAGAAGAAAGCACTTCCTCTGCACTTGCAATACAGTTCTTTAAGAGCTCTGAAAGCCAAAATTTTGCATGATATTGCAGTGAAGAAAAACTTGGAAGTAAATTTACATTTTTTGCAGTTTAAAAAAAAAATCTCTGAAGGACAACTTCCCTTCCTTTGGTAGTAAGGGAAGCTACAGTTCTCTTTTAATTGGGACGCAACAGTTTTAATATACTTTATATATGAACTGTGGAAAGAATTTGATAATACAGCTCAAAAAACCAACCAGCTTGTTCTGTAACAGTCAAAAATAGCCACAGTCTTTTCTGCAATTCAAAATCCTATAATTACAGAGCTCCTGTCTTTAGACTTTCCAGTCAGCTCCAGCAACATGAATGATGCCTTATTACCGCAACTGCTTCTTTTGTCTGTTGACTCAAGTCATTTGAAAAATTATTTCATGGTGGAAGAACTGCCCTAATGTCAATGAATATAATTTTGAAAATTATTTCATTGCATGAAGCATTTTATATAATTTACATTAACTGATTTTTAACATGCCAGTGATTTATGATTTACTAACCAAAAAAAATACCCAGCAAATGAAAATGTCCTATGAAGACTGTGCATTTACATAGTGTTTGAATATACACAACCACAGCCCTTTTCACAGGCTGAGCTCTGCCCAGGTATGTCAGCTGTCAGTCATAGTGACCACTACCTACATGACATATACATACCAGCTGTCTAGGGCTTATGTGACTCTCAGTCCACTGCCACTGCCCTGCAACAGCACAAAGCCACACTACTCAGCTGTTCAGGGCACAAACCCTATGATTTGAACCCACCAGATTTGAACCTGCCTGCCAGGAGCTTTCCACTACCAGCAGCAGTCTGACAGGATTCACACAGCCTTCGCTTCCTTACTTCTGTACTTTTTATTTGCTTGGTAAACATTTTGGGTTTTTTCATAATCTTTGACAGTGAGATTTTACCATCTATCAGAAATAAATTGACTAAAACCATGTAATCTCTCTTGTGGAACTTTCAGCTGTTGAGGAAGAGTGAGTGGGTACGGGGAGTGCCAGGAAGCAAGTCTCTCTGTAGATGCACTCTGAATATTCACTTTTGTTTTCCCCGCAGTGGTATCAAACACGGGAACTCCCATAAGCTTTGGACTGCAGATATTCAACCCAAGCTAGGTTGAACAAAATTGATCCTGAAGTTAGTTTTTCAGCTATTATTAATGTTCCTGTTTTCTAAAATATTAATTCAAACAGATATGAAAACCTATGTCGTTGCCACATATCCATCTTCCCACCCACACACTGTCTATCTAAGTGTTATGTTATCTGTCTGAAAATTAAGTTCATTCCCAGGTTGAATGAAGTTCATAAAACTTTCAGCAAAAGTGGGATGAATTTTATGAGCATGGAGCCACTTTACATCTTGGGAAAGAGATCAGGGTAAGCTCCCTGGAATTGCATGTTTTCATTGGAAATCATGCAAAATTTTGTAGGTTCAGCTGTGTCTTATGAATTTTATCAAATTCTAAATTAAATCTAGAGTGGTAACTTGCCTGAACTCAGTAGGAGAGCAATGTATCCATGAGTTACTCCTCAGTCCCTCATAGCCCAATGAACACTGCTTTACCCTTCAGATCCAATTATGTTTACAAGTAACAGAAAACATTGTATTAGCAACCTTTGTAATTTTAAACAATCTTGTCTCATATACAGAAAACTTCTAGTAGCAAGGAATCTGCTATCTTCCATCCTTCAAAGCAAAAGCATTGTCTTTTACTGTGCTGTTATTTGTGGAACTACCTAGAACGCAGCATTGCTTTTTGTATAATCAAATCAGCTAAACTGTACTGACAGCAAGCCCTATACTGTTTAACAGTTAACCTGTTAGATCAGAGAGAAACCTGCTCTAGCTGTCCCTACTTGAGCAGCGGAGACAGACCAGATGATCTCCAGGGGTGCTTTCCAACCTCAGCCATTCTGTGAATTGCTATAAGGTGGCTTGTTACGCGATCAAATCATGAAGCCTATTGTTGCCATCACTGAGCTATACCAGATGCAACTTCAACACATTTGTTACAAACATAGTACAAAACCAGTCAACTGCAGGCCATCAACATTGACTATCTCTTTCTTTAAAGGAAAGGTCGGTGCTTGTGAGAAGTAACTTTTCTAGAAGCATTTCTGGAGGAGGACAAGATGCTATCTGTTACTGAGTTTCTCGCCAGGTAACTGACTGATAGGTGGAACACAGGAACCCTTTTGCACGTTAGCACCAACAGCACTGGAAGTGTGCCATAGCTGTCCACTGCACCTTGTACTGTTTTTTATCGCAATACAGCTTGCAGTCTCAGACTGCTGATTTCAATAAAAATACTCCAAACATTGTTATGAGTCCTCTTCACTTCTGCTAATCAGATTAGGAGGCGTGTAATTGAGTATCAGCTCTTACTAAGAAGACTGAAGACCCCTTCTCAAGTATTGATAGGATAGGAGCTGGAAGACAGTTTTTTTTAAATGTATTTGGTGGAAGGGAGTAAAGGGATGAGGCTGAAGGATTATACAATGTCACACAGAGTTATAGGAAAGAAACTCAGACACATGCCATTAAAATCAAACAAAGGATCATACTAAGGGAAATAGCAAACTCTTTTTCTAGGCCTCTCAAACATCAAGAATACTCGGGACTGCATTTAGGATGCATGAGAAATACTTACCCTGCTTGCAAATGATGACCTTTGGGTGAGGACCACAGCTTATAAGCAAGACAAGGAAAAGCTCATGCTGTCTGTACTAGTGTATGGTGTTACTGTCCCATGAATACGAGGGTTTGGTCTGCACAGCTCTCAATTTAGCAGACTCCTCACACAGCAAGCCCTGCTGTATTGTCAGCAGAAGGGGATGTTTTCTATTGTTTTCAACAGCTACCAGGCCCAATTCTTGCAAAATAAACCCAGGAATCAATACAGTCTCTGAAGTAGTTTTCACCTCTGACTTCATCTTGCCCTGTGTCAGAGGCTCTCAAACTGTGGTATACAAACCATTTCAAAGTGCTGTGCCTGTACTGTGCTGCAGCTGTGGTAGCTGGAGTGGAATCCTGATTCATTTCACAGCTCAGACAATGTGAAAAGCTTTAAGTGCCCAGGCAGCTTGGTGAGGCTGAGCATCCCTGCAAGAGATATCCTAGAAAGAGCAAGAGGTACAGTAAATCAGGGTTGGGATAGGTCCCAACTCTGTGCTATGCCCAAGCACTGAGCTTCCCTTTCCTCTGCTCATCTGTACAGCTGCTACCCTGCTGACAATGGCACCTGTCGCTGTTGGGAATGCCAAAATCTGGTCAAAGTTTGGTCAGTATTACTTATGACCAGCAATAAAAAATGGAGGCAGCAAGGAAAAGTAGAAAATGAATGGCGAGTCTTAATTAATTTCTTCTTATCTGTTTTCATCTCATACATCACACATTAATGCAGTGTTTAAAATTTTATTTCTTTAAGTCAGTAATAGAAAAATTAAATTATGCATTATCAATAAAGTAACTTACAGAGAGTCCAAAGACTTTCAAGAAAGTGAACAGAGTTTTCAGAGGCTTTGTTGCTGAAGTTGAGATGGTGATGCTACCCATGGAGGAAAGTATTTAGGACCCTTTCTTAAAACCTCTCAAAAGTGTTTCTGGACACTATCAGCTGCAAAGGATCTGCTACTGGGATGGCAACTGTCAAAGCTGGTGGGAGAATAAAACTGGGGATAAAGCTGGCTTTGCTGTTCAGGACTGGTTAGTGACTGCTCCTCAGTCACAGCGCATGTCACGCATAGATGTGGCTTATTTGGTACCATTTAGGTGAAAGGGAGTTCTGTGGGATTAATCAGTCTAAAGACAATTAGATGACATAAAAACTAACTACCACACAAAGCACCTTGCTCCACAGCAAAGACAAGGAAAACAGAAAATCAAGCCCCAGCTATCAGGAAGACTGTTAGCAGACAGAAAAAGCTCCACAAGTTGCTATGTCAGTGTTGCAGATATGCCTGAGCTTAACCATGTATGTAGGATATCTAATACGTGAACTAATCAGTCTCCATTTTTAGAGACCTCAAGCCCACAAAATAGTAAAGAAAAAAACAAATCGGGTTTCACAGAGCTCTATAGTGAGAAATTGCACAGAACGTCAGAGTGGGACTCTGGTGAAAGTCCTGCTGACTGGAAAAGGGGAAACATAACCCCATTTTTAAAAAGGGAAATAAGGAAGACCCAGGAAACTACAGGCTGGTCAGTCTCACCTCTGTGCCTGGCAAGATCATCGAGCAGATCCTCCTGGAAACTATGCTAAGGCACATGGAAAACAAGGAGGTGGTTGGTGACAACCAACACAACTTCACCAAATGCAAATCGTGCCCAACAAATTTGGTGGCCTTCTATGACAGGGCCACAGCGCTGGTGGATAGAGGAAGGGCAACTGACATCATCTACCTGGACCTGTGCAAAGCATTTGACACTGTCCCACACGACATCCTTGTGTCTAAGTTAGAGAGACATGGATTTGACAAAAGAACCACTTGCTGGATAAGGAATTGGCTGGATGGTTGCACCCGAAGAGTTGTGGTCAATGGTTCAATGTCCAAGTGGAGACCAGTGATGAGTGGCATTCCTCAGGGGTTGGTATTGGGACTGGTGTTGTTTAACATCTTTGTTGGTGACATGGACAGTGTGATTGAGTGCACCCTCAGCAAGTTTTCCGCTGACACCAAGCTGGTTGGTGTGGCTGACACACAGGAGGGAAGGGATGCCATCCAGAGGGACCTTGACAGGCTTGAGAGGTGGGCCAATGCAAACGTTATGAAATTCAGCAAGGCCAAGTGCAAGGTCCTGCACGTGGGTCTAGGCAATCCCAAGCACAAATACAGGCTGGACTGAGAATGGCTTGAGAGCAGCCCTGAGGAGGACTTGGGGGTGTTGGTTGATGAGAAACTCAACATGAGCCAGCAATGTGCGCTTGCAGCTCAGAAAGCCAACTGTGTCCTGGGCTGCACCAAAAGCAGGGTGACCAGCAGGTTGAAGGAGGTGATTCTCCCCCTCTACTCTGCTCTTGCAAGACCCCACCTGGAGTACTGCATCCAGCTCTGGGGTCCCCAACATAAAAAAGACACAGACATATTGGAGCGAGTCCAAAGGAGAGCCACAAGGATGGTCAGAAGGCTGGAGCACCTCCCGTGCAAGGACAGGCTTGAGAGTTGGGGTTGTTCAGCCTGGAGAAGAGAAGGCTCTGGTGAGACCTTCCAGTACCTAAAGGGGTCCTACAGGAGAGATGGGGAGGCACTCTTTATCAGGGAGTGTAGTGAGAGGATGAGGGGTAACAATTTTAAGCTGAAAGAGGGTAGATTTAAATTAGATATTAGGAAGAAATTTTTTAATATGAGGGTGGTGTCCCTGGAGGTGTTCAAGGCCAGGCTGGATGAGGCTTTGAGCAACCTGGTCTAGTGGAAGGTGTCCCTGCCCATGGCAGGGGGGTTGGAACATAATGATTTCTAAGGGATGACTGTGACTCAGAAGACCTGATCTGCTGCCCAGCCTTGCCTTCAGCACCCACCCCGCTCATCCCCACCCCAGCTTCCCCCTCTAGGACACGGGCAGAGCCACATTCCTCTGTTTAGCAAAGACCTGCAGGGCTGCACTAAGGAGCTAGATCCCTTCTTATAGCACGGCTATGTGGACATATAGATCCTTTTTCAATTATTAATATTACCTATGGGGTAAAGGAAGAAGTACTGACAAATCCCAAAAGGATTCCTACTAAGGTTTGTATCAGTATAACCATGCACTATGCCCCTTCTAGGGCTATAGCTATATAGTTACACCAGTACAAAAAACTGTGCTAAAACAAGTTTAAGCCTGTGGTCATATAATCCAAAGCAAATGAAGTACTGGAATTTATGTTATTGGACACCAACTGACTACCATGATAATTCATAGCCTTTTACATATGCTAACTGAGTGCTCAGTTTCTTTAAGCTAATTTTACTTCTCAGTTCCGATGAATTAAAAAGAGTATGAACACAGTTGCAAACAGAAATTTGCAAAGCTGTGATAATTTAATAATTGCAAGTCATAAAACAATATCCCACTTTTCTTATCCTGTCAGAGCTGGGGTCAAGTGTCATTAGTACAAGAGAAAGAAGATTGCTTCTGCACACTTCCTGGGGTAGGGACAGGGCCTTTCTGCGGGGTATACCAAGTCGAACAAAATCATGCCTCCTCCCTTACTGCAGTAATAAATAATTCCTGAACCAAAACAGATAAGGGCAATTACAAATGATCTTGAGAAAGATTATTTTAATATGAAACAGAGCACTGTTAAAGCAATTAAATTACTTGTAAAAAACCTCAAAACTCAGCAGGATTTTAACATGTGAAGGTAGGCAAATCTATCAACACTACTGCTGTGTTTTGGTCCTAATCTGTTCCATGGTGCTGCTTTTTCTGCTGTGCTTTGTTACTCCTTCCCATAGAAATGTATGTGCTTTAGCAGTGGGAGGAAGCCATCTCTGCCTACCGTAGTGATAGTTTATGCAGCCCTTTTGTTTGCTGTTACAAAAGTCCCTTCACACCCTGCCACACACTTGAAGGGGAAGTCTGCCTCAAATTCAGAAATGTTTCCTTTCCAACAGGAATGGAGGCGAAGAATGGAAATGTGTGATAGAGGTCTGGGAGGGAGGGAAGTTTTTTTGCAAATCATGACATGAGAGATATAAAAATAATTTCAAAGTGGCAAACCCAGAATCCAATTCACAACACTTACCCTGGTATCAACATTCTAAAAAAAAAGGCATTACATAATCTGAATGCAACAAAATAATAAAAATACAGCTTGTTTTTGTGCTAGCAAGGTCTTAATTCACTTATTCAGATTACAAGCATCTGGTACTGAACTGAATTTCCTTTACTATGTGAGATATGTTCCTCTCATATGAGCTACAAAGTGGAAAACATTTGTGAACATTTTTCAGTATGTATTGTGTGAAGCTTCCATTCTTTTTCTTTCAAAATATTGCATATTTGGGCAAGACAACAAGAGATAATACCCAGACCTACATGTAAAATATTCATTCTAGTTGAGTCTTCACAACATTCAGGGCTTCCTGGACACAGGGACCAGAGAGGGTGCTCTGCTTCTCCTCTTCACACATATTTCTGGAAGAGGCATCTTGCTGAGAGTTAGTTAATATTCAAGCATGGGTAAATTGATATACAAAGGAGCATCCAAAGTGTTCAGACATTTTCAAAGAGGTGGCAATGGAAGTTATTTCCTCTCAGATGGATTTATTACCATCTTCAGCTCATACAGAGAGACACAGTTTCTATAGGTGGTTTTACATTATCACCACCTTTCTAATTAAATTTCAATAGTTTTAAAAGGCTATTACTGCTTATAAGATTCACTTCCAAGCCCTGGAACTTTGCTCTTCTTAACTGTCTTCTCTCTCATACATTTTAGAGAATTACACTACTAATGATGAGATTAATATTAAGCCATTCCATTATAAATGTGTTGGATGTACTGCTAATATCTTGAATTAATCTGCATTTGGCAAACACATCTCTGCCCTTGTCCTTCTTTGCAAAAGAAATTTAGAATGACAGATTCATTAGATGTTGTAAATAAAATGTCTGCAAGGTTAACCTGTGACATAGGACTGGATACCTTTTATAAGAAGGGAGACTAAGCATACCTTTCCAAGCATCACAGAAATTAAACAAAGCCACAGGTTTTTTTTTGTTTGTTGTTGTTGTTTTGTTTTGTTTTGTTGTTGTTGTTGGTTTTTTTTGTTTTTTTGCTTATTTATTCCCCCCTTTCTAGTAGCTGTAACAGCTTCTTTAACCCCGAGGGCTCAGCTCTGCTTTATTTTCAGGTGCAGGATGGACAGTAAAAGTGCACATGCTCACACATTTCCCTTTGAGCTGGGCAAATCTAGTGAGTTTGTTTTTGAGAAGGCCTTAGTCTCCTGGCTCATCTTGTCTTGGCCACTGCTCAGGCTGGGACTCCACTGACCCTGGTGACACTGCTGAGCGTGCCAGCAGTCGGTCACCTACATCTTTCCCAGAGCCAGACCCCTTCCAGACTTCCACTGCACAGGCAGCAGAGCTCAGCCTGAACCAAATCATGTTTTGCTTTCTCTAAAGGGGTTAGGGAACTGGGCATCACTAAAAGGAGGGGAAAAAAAAGACTTCCTGAATCATCTTCCCCTTTGCAACACAGCCAGCTGAACGCAGTCTCCTGCCTTCCACTTGGCATGGAGGCATCTGCGGTTGGATCCAGCTTTATGTGAGAGAGCAGATGGAGATATAGAAGGGATAAGAAGTGCTCCTTCCAAGGAAGAAACTCACCCTCTGAGGGGAGATTGGGAACAGGATGATTTCCATGACTCACCTTTTGATAATGGTACAAAAGTGGTGTTTGGGGAGTCATTATTATTGATCGTGTTATTGGTCACATAAATCAACGAGGCTTCCTACAACAGTTAAGGGCCTGACCTATTGCAGCCAGTATTACACTGTCTGGACAGGAGCACAGGAAATAAGGGACATTACTTCAGGCTTCTGCTTAGCTTTGAAGTGAACTATTGCAGACAAAGGGAAAAAAGAGAAGAAAAGAAAAAAAAGATTGATTTTCCTTTTGGCAAATATTTGGCTACAAGGATCTGCTCATCTGTCATTTGTCTTGCCTTGAGAATTGGCCTTTGCAGAATGAAACAAACACTGCTACACTGTATGGCATTTTGTATTGACATAAAAGCCTCGCTGAGGATAACATTTATAGAGCAATTCATATGACTTTAAAATTATCCACCTTTAGCTTTTCTTAGCATTGTTTAATTTAATAATTTGCATTTGTTATTTGAAATGTATGCAGAGTAGATTGTGTGGCTGATAGCTACATGAAAAGACTGCTGTCTGTTAAGAAGACTTGCCATGTGTGTGCGTGCTAATATCCTCTCCTGACAGCAGGATTTTGTGTGGACAAATACAGGCAATGTTCCCCACCTATTCCTTAGAGGGGGCAAAGACTGGCTGCACCAGAACAGATTTCCCAGAAGACCCATATAATTCCCCAGAAGACCCATGTACCTGATAGTACAATCTTGCACTGTATGGGGTGGATTGGAAGCAGAAAATATGAACTGCTATACTTGCTCTGATTGTGCTCAGCTCATTCCTGTTCCCTTGAGGGTCATTGCCAATCGTCAAAGGTTGGCATAATGCTGCAGCTTCTATAAAGCTGCTGTGTGGATGGGCAAAATTCAGGGACATGAAGGCAGCTCACTCGTACCGAACTCCCTGACAGCTCATCCTTCACATTTCCTACCACCCACTCAGACACAACAGTCCCTGCTTTGTGAGCACAGGCATGGCGAAACAGGGAACTGGGCTTTAATTGCCAAAAGTCTTATCCTGTGGGTACTTCCTGGGAAATAACAACTTCACAGCCAAATCCTGTAATGCACAGCTAGGACTTCATCACCACAAAGAGAGAGAAAAATGTCTTTTATCTGTTGGAATAATTTAGTTCTTGGTGAATCTTTGGCTGAAGTCCATTAACCTTCAGGAAGAGTGGATCTGGACCATTAATGTCCACATTCTGAACTTCACCATCCCCTGCCTTGCTTTGCTTTAGTATCACAAAACAAATACATGGATAATTTAATTGTCTAGCTGACAACACACAAAAGAAAACTCCAGGGACAGACAGTTATTTATGCCTGAATGTAGGGCTCACATTCATATTTATGTAGCTGGATAAGCATTCTGATTATCAAAGTTGTTATCACAGTGAGATTTTTAAAAGTAGCTGATCCAAATAGCTTCTACGGAGATGTCGCTTAACCCCAGCTCTTTTTCCTCTTCTGGGGTCCAGGAAGCCTTCAGTAAGTAGATAATATACAACGTATACCTTTGAGGAAGCTAAATTGTAGTAGTTTTATTTTATACTGAAACAACATGTTTTACTGACAACTAATGAAAAGCCTAAAATTCACTAAGCATATTATTCTTTCCACAGAAGTTCCAGACTTTTTTTTTTTTTTTTTTTTTCCTAAGCACTATTAACTTTTGAAGTTCATAAAAACCCAGTGCAAAGCTGGGAATACCCTGACAATTAAAGCTCTCATGACCGTACCCAATAATTCTATTAAAGCTACATCTGAGAGTTATCTGAAACAGTATCTTCAGTGATATTACAGAAGACAAACAGGGACTTTGACAGAATACCAGTGAAGCACGGTAAAATATGCTTTTCAGTTGCCTTGTCATCACCCAACACCACAGCAACAGGATGATTCTTCAGGGATCCTTGCTAGAAATTGTGACACGACACTGTTGTTACAATCAAACCTGTATTTTAACAGAGTCACTGCAACACATCAACCATGACTTGAGCTTAAAGTAGACACACAGAACTAACTCTGTCCTCAGAGGAAGCAGCTGGCAGCAGGGGCATCCCTGACACTGCAGGGTCACAGCCAAGCAACAGTTCCCATCCAAGCCACACCCGGGACTTGCTGCCATGCGTGTCAAGGGGCAGCACATCTCATGTGTCCCTGTTCCCCTACGTGGGTCATTCTGATCGACCCCTTTAAAGGAGAAGAGGGTACGTGACCAGCTCAGCCTTGGCAAATGGCTGCCTGCCTCGCAAGACCAGACGGAACATCAGGGGCTGGGCATAGGGGGCATCGGTCACACTTGTCTGATGTACTGCGAGGTTTCAAAGAGAAGACTTTGAGGTGTGATGTAAGAACAAGCTCAGGCTGATGGTTAGCTTCTGGTGAACGTTGTACGTGTACTTGCTGGCAGATACATTCACTCTGTGACTTAGTGGTGATGTCTGCCCTCAATGGGGAGGTGAAAACATGACCCCACAATGGTACACTGAAAATGGAAACAATTTTTTGGCTTCAGATAGCCCTTTTCAGTAAATACAGAACAATTGTTTCAGTAAATAATTGCATATTCTTAAAAGAGCTGTTTCTAGATTTTTGGTAGTAAAAAATAGCTCTAACAATACTTGAAGAGCAGTTTAGGTTTTTGATACTTGTCACTTGTGAAATTACATTAAGAAAGACTGAAGCATTAAGCTGGGTAAGGCTGCCAGGACAGGGAAGCATCACTGCTCCACCAGCAACGAGACCGCTAATGGCAATTCTTCCCTCACCAAAGCCAGGCTTCAAGCAGTGGTTCTTCCTTTTCTACATTGTGCTGCTGTGGATGCCGGAGATTCAAGGATTAGGATATGTGACATTTTCACAGCATGAGCCTCAAGCCAGCAGGCTCTTAAATCACCAAGTGTCCAAACAGTTTTCATTGTGCTTTCATCCATTCCCCACTAAGTTAGATCAGCAGGGGAAAAAACTGCCTCCATATATGAAATGAGAATAGCACAACACCCGCTGGGTCGGAAACTGTATTCATGAGGTACGTAAATGAGTTGACAACAGGAGGACGTTCTAACTGGTCCTGCAGCATATACTCTGCTGCAGCTAATGCAGCTTTCCTGAGATATATGGGGTTCATGAACTAAAACCTGCCTATTAAAGAAGGAAACAGTGAGCGTTATTCAGAAAGCCTATAAAATGCAGGGAAGTTAGCCTCATCTCAGGGAAAACAAATAAAAAAATGAAAGCAACAATTCTAGGGTATCAAGAAGGCCTAAGAGGCTTCCAGATGTCCATCCACAGAAGCTATAAAAAGTGCCCAAACCTATGAAGATCAGCTACTACCAGCCTTTCCCAGCCAAATGCACATGAGCCGACCAGGAGAGGAGCGCTGCTAGATCTTATTCTCACGAATAAAGAGGGTCTGGTTGAAGCGGTGAAGATTGAGGGCAGCCTTGGTTGCAGCGACCATGAGGTGGTGGAGTTCAGGATCTCATGTGGCCGTAATAGAATACCGAGCAGAATAGCAACCCTGGACTTCAGTAGGGTCAACTTCGGCCTTTTCAAGCAATTGCTAGGGGAAATACCATGGGACAGGGTACTTGAAGGTAAAGGGGCTGAAGATAGTTGGTTAGTGTTTAAAGAGTGCTTCTTCCAAGTTCAAGATCGATGCATCCTGATGGGTAGGAAGTCAAGGAAGGGTGCCAGGAGACCTGCATGGTTAAACAGGGATCTGCTGGGTGAACTCAAGTGTAAAAGGAGACAGATCATGGAAGGAGGGGCTGGCCACTTGCGAGGAATATAAGAATGTTGTCAGAGAGTGTAGGGAGGCAACTAGGAAAGCTAAGGGCTCCTTAGAATTAAACCTTGCTAGAGGGGTCAAGGATAATAGAAAGGGCTTCTTCAAATACATTGCAGATAAGGCTAACACCAGAGGCAATGTAGGCCCACTGATCTTTGAGGTGGGTGCTCTGGTGACAGATGATA
>NW_010125711.1:0-25789 GCF_000699245.1 Pterocles gutturalis | reverse complement strand
TGCCCTGGTGAGACCGTATCTGGAATATTATGTCTCCTCAGTTCAAGAGGGACCGGGAACGGTTGGAGAGAGTCCAGCGCAGAGCCACAAAGATGATTAAGGGAATGGAGCCTCTCCCTCATGAGGAAAGGCTGAGGGAGCTGGGTCTCTTTAGCCTGGAAAAGAGGAGACTGAGGGGTGACCTAATCAATGTTTATAAATACGTAAAGGGTGAGTGTCAGGAGGATGGAGCCAGGCTCTTCTCTGTGACATCCAGTGATAGGACAAGGGGCAATGGGTTCAAGCTGGAACATAGGAGGTTCCACTTGAATATGAGAAAAAACTTTACAGTGAGGGTGACAGAGCACTGGAACAGGCTGCCCAGAGAGGTTGTGGAGTCTCCTTCTCTGGAGACATTCAAAGCCCGCCTGGATGCGTTCCTGTGTGATCTGATCTAGGTGTTCTTGCTCTGGCAGGGGGATTGGACTAGACGATCTTTTGAGGTCCCTTCCAATCTCTAACGTTCTGTGATTCTGTGTGATTCTGTGACATACCAGCAGACAGGCATTGGTGACATTGTAGTAAGTGTCTGCTATAGGCCACCTGATCAGTAGGAACAAGTAGCTGAGGCCTTCCAGCAAGTTTGGTTAAGTTACAAAAGTGGGAGGAGAGGCTGATACACCAGAGGATCATTCTGACCTTGAGAGTGACTTCGACAGGCCGGAGAAATGGCCTGACAGGACCCTCATGAATTTCAACAAGGGAAAGCAAAGTCCTGCACCTGGGGAGGAACAACCCCATACATCAATATATGCTGCAGGCCACCCAGCTGGAAAGCAGCTTTGCAGAAAAGGACCTGGGAGTCCTGGTGGACACCAAGCTGAACATGAGCCAGCAATGTGCCCTTGTGACAAATAAGGAAAATGGTCTCCTGGCCTGCATTAGTAAAAGTGTTGCCAGTAGGTTGAGAGAGGTGATTCTTCCCTTCCACTCAGCACTGGTGAGGCCACAACTGGACTGGTGTGTCCAGTTTTGAGCTTCCCAGTACAAGAGAGACATGGACATACTGGAGAGACTCAGCAAAAGGCCACTAAGATAAAGGGACTGGAGCATCTCTCTTATGTGGAAAGGCTGAGGGAGCTGGGACTGTTCAGCCTGGAGAACATGGGTCTCAGGGGGAATCTCATCAGTGTATATAAATACCTGAAGAGAGGATGCAAAGATGACAGAGCCAGGCTCTTTTCAGTAATGTCCAGTGACAGGACCAGAGATGATGGGCACAGATGGAAACACCAGACATTCCCTCTGAACATCAGGAAATACTTTTTCACTGTGAGGATGACCAAGCACTTTCACAGATTGCTCAGTGAGGCTGTGGAAACTCTGTCCTTGGCGATATTCAAAAGCCAGATGAACAAGGTCCTGGGCATGGTCAGGGACACCTCTAGGTGTCCCTGATTGAACAGAGGGGTTGGACAAGAT
The DNA here is from genome assembly GCF_000699245.1 of Pterocles gutturalis. Lineage (NCBI taxonomy): Eukaryota > Metazoa > Chordata > Aves > Pterocliformes > Pteroclidae > Pterocles > Pterocles gutturalis. The sequence continues at coordinate 24,328 of NW_010125711.1, read as the reverse complement.
GACCTTCTGATATCCCTTCCAACCTCAGCCACTCTGTGGTTCTGTAATTCTATGACCACCATAGAGAGGCATAAATCCTTCAGTGAACCTAACTTCCAATTAAAACGTTTATCAGTCAATTGTCAGTGTAAGCTACAAGAATTCAAACTACAACTTCTCATTAATGAAACAAAAATACCGGGCAGATTGTAGCATTTGACGAAGCCAACATTTATAATTTTATATATTATACAATATAATACATAATAAATTACCTCAAGGTGTGAATAAGAGAAAAAAAAAAAAAAAGGATCTAAGAATTTAAAGTTTTTTTCCTGAAATTGTTGATGAATAGTAGAGCTTCAAAAATTTATTTTATAATTCTTTGATATGAAGAATACGGGTAATAGAGTATAAACTTTGTATTTAAAGGTACTGAATGTTTGAATTATTGAAAATAATTTATTTTCTTTTATGTGATATGAATGCAAAATTTTCTTGATTTATTAAAGATAACAAGACCTTACTAACACTTATGCTTTTTTTTGTTTTATCCATGGTGTCACTTATGGACCAGAAACCCAGAATCCAAAACACCTTGCAAACTTGCAACAAAAATCTCAAAAACTTTTAATTTAAGCCTTAAATTCTTTTTTTGGTATTTGTTCTTGCTCAGAGTTCCAAACTATGCCAGTTTAGAAATATACATAATCAGATTTTTGTCATTAGTTATTTTTATTGTCATAATATGCAGTAAACTAGAAAGGGAATTAAAGTCTGCAGAGATTTTTACTTCACCTCTCTTAGATCATTGTGTGTTTTGTGTGACTTGTATTTTTATCTGAATCAAAAGGAGGGAAAAAGAATAAATATGTACTTACTGCTTCCATATGACTCATCCATAAGGAAAGGAGATACTTGAATAACAAGTATTCACAGCATCCTATTCTTCTGATTCACCTGATGCATCCCCAAAGACCCCTCAGTGTGGTCTGACTTAAAATGTACTTTGAAGCAGCTACAAGCTTTTCTTGAGCTAATTATCAAGTAACAACACACTACCATACTTGACAAGTTGCACCACTTCTAAATACAGGAAGCCTCACTCTTCTGTTTTGTTTTGCTTTTTGATGGTAAAACTAATTCTGACCTTAAGGCATGTGAATAAATCTCATGTCCAACAGCCTGCTGAAGCAGCTTCTGGAAAGACACACAGCCATTTATCATCTTCATAGTTGATAATATCTCCTATGAAATGATATCAATTAAAAGCAGGTAAAAAAACCACTGTGGTGAGAAAGCCGTTTAGCACTTCAGCTAATTAAGAAATGGGGAACAGAAGGAAAATACTAAGGGAAAGTCTGAACAACTTGTCTGTACTTACAGAAAGATATTGAAGTCTTGTAAAATTTAAAGAAAATCTGCTTAGTACCGACAAGAGTCAGATTAGCATGTCCATTGGTTTTAGTGAGGTTAGTGCATGAAACAAGGTTTTGCTCAGGAAGAATGAAAGTTGATAGCAACATACACCCACTTAAGGGCTGTATACAACTGTGACTTCTGCCTCACTCTCTGCTGTATCACCACATCTCTCCTAGAACCTCTTTTTGGATAGATCCTGCAGGATTTATCTTTTGGGATTTGGAGAGGAATACAGTTTTCACTTTTCTTCCTGGAGTTGCTTCCTCTGCTTTTATCAAAGAGCAGAAGAACTGTTTCCCTTAAAGAAGAAGAAGGGTTCTCCAGCCCCCTTTTCCATGAATTTATTCAGCAATTTGACTGGCATAATGTTTATTCACAAACTGTGAGGTCCAGAATTGCAGGTACCAGCTACTGAATTCTAGAGCACTAGAAATAATTATAGGTCAAAACAAAGTAATGCTCCCATCAAAGACGTGGAACCGCTTCCAGGTACCTCAGCAATTTTATCACATTTGTAAAATACTGAGGCTGATTTTCATGAAGCTCAAGGACTCAAATGCATTTTGCTATTTGTCTTTGTCACAGTACACTATATAAAAGTGTAAAATTTCATTTAACAATTTGTCTTTCAAAACTTAGTCTTTATGAGGAGGCTACTAGACCTCTGTCTTAATTTATCATTGTCTGAATATAATGTAACATAAAAAGAGTATAAAAATTTTAGGAGTTCCCAGCAAGGTTAAGATGCAGAGTTGGACCATATTGATCTAGGGCTTACAGAACACGGTGAAGAGAGGGTGCTGACGGCTTTCAGCACAGGAGAATATTAGAAATTTTAAACAACATAGATGAAAATTCATGTTTTCTAAGCTTGTGCTTCCATTGCTGCTGAAGAAATCTAACTAGAAAGTAGACAGAGAGTTGTGTTAGCTGTTTGCTTTAATCAAGTGCACCTGTGAGATTACATTTACCTAATTCTCACAGCTGGCATTAGAATGGATTTAGCTAGCTGGAGATTTAAAAGTAGCCTCTCAAGTTCACCTTTAAGAAGCTATGTTAGCTTTACCTAGTAGTCTGTTTAGTAATGCAGCACACAGCATACCTGGCTTTAGACAGGACTAGAGATCAAATCTAAGCTCATAAATCTCTCAGTTCATGACTACAGAAAGCTGTCAAAAACTAGATGTTGTTTCATTCTCCAGGGGCTGGTGTACTGCTCTGAATCTCTCTTAAGTGCCCTCTAGCAGCTGATCACCAAAATGTGTAATAGCCTGGGGAAGGACTACACTACCCTTTTGACACTAGAGGTGATATTTTGATAGTGCTTGACCTTAATAAGACTGCTAGCATAAAAGCCTAACAGTAAGAGGAAAGGAAAACATTTTCTGAATAACAAATAGCTGAAGAAAACATTTTCTCCACACTCCATAAATTATTACATTTACCTCTGGCAAGTACATTAGAGAAAATCGTGTTCTGAATCACATTTTGGAATATTCAGATTCAACACCATTTGCTAACCCAAAAAGACTAGCTTGCAAACAAATGTTGGTCAAAATTCTACCACTTTCATTCAATTTGATCATTATTTGACCAACAAATCCTACTGAATACAAATGGCTGGACTTCTTTCTCTTTCTGATTTACTCATTTACATTTATTCTACTGTTTAACTGATTTCATTCCAGTTAAGGGCAAAAGATAAGGCATTTCAGATGTCTTAGGGTTCCAGAATGGGGGGGGGGCTTGCACCATAATGAAAGAGAACAATCCTAATCCACTTTTATTGACAATAGATTCTGAATCAGTATTTGTAACCCTATTACTTGACCACTACAAGTAAAATCTGACAAATCACTTCTTTCTTTCAATTTACAGATATGTGTCAGAGATAATGTATTCTTTTCTTTGAGCCTTACCACTAATACAGTTCCCTGCTGTACCTTGTGGGAACGTGTTGTCATCTGGGCTACTGAGTCCATGATGAGCTTAGCTTCTGTAGGATGCCAGAGAAGTTAAACGGTTTACATAGTGTGAAAAAACAATTAAGCTGCCTAGAAGCTACATGATGCAGAGCAAAATAATAGGTAAGAGGAGGACAGAAGCTTCAGAGTGAGATAGATTTGCTGTCCAGACATGCAATTTGGAGTGGCTGAAGTGATAATGAAGGACACATTGGCATAAAATTTCACTGTAGCAAAAACTCTTCAGCAGTGACACTGCCATGCTGCTTTTTCAGTGCCAATTTTTTTTTTTCTTTCATCATCACTGCAGTCTAAAAGCACTCGTATGTACATAAGTAAATATTGCTTGATGCAGATTTGCCTCATTTTGTTCTGTAGGAGTTTGTAAACTAAATACACATTTCACTTTGGATGAAAAAGTTCAGGGAAATGTCTTGGACTTTGCAACCTGTGGGGAACACAGCTTGAGAGGTTGAATGTCCTTGAAAACAACTGAGCCACTTTCTGCAAATTCTGTCCCTGATTTAAGAGTAGTGTTTTCTTTTCCTACTAAAAGCCATGATGCAAAAGCCACAAAGATGAGCTCCAGCTACTTTGGCAGCTGCTGGGAGTGGTCTTATAAGTAAGTTCCATAAAAACTTACATAACTGGTAGGAGTGGAAATTAGATTTTAAAGAAATGTTAGTTGTTAAGAGTTCCACAATTATTTTAAGAGATTGAATATATTTTCTCTTCACTGAAACAACAAGACAGTGTGTACATAGTTTATGGATTACATGAAAGCTCTTAAATTAATTCTGCTAATTTTTTCTTGACAACAAATATTCAGGCCATCGTATGCTTATTTACATGTGACCTTTTAGATAAGAATTGTATTTGTTATGCTTATTGCTCAGGAAAATCATAAGCAAAAGAGTAGTGAAATGTCTGCGTAATCCTTTTTGTGGCTTAAGTGGAAATCTATCTTTTCAGAGTTGTTATTAATTCCAGTTCCATAATATCTGAGTGTTTCCCAGGCTAATTATATTAACATAGCAAGGCTCCTAATGGAATCTTTAACTCTGCTCCCTCAGTCATCGTGTGAAATTAATTGGGAAAGGTTTGTTTGTTTATATTTGTAAGGAAAATGGTAGCTGCTATTGTGAATGTAATTCTAATTATGGTGGAAAAGATGTGTCAGAGAGGAAGTACAGAAATGTGAGCAGACTTTGAATTATTCGAGTCTTCCCTGAAAACTCGTTCTGCACCGAGATGTTTCTGCACCTACTATTCAGCTGTCATAAATGTATCTCTCTTGTACTGTGATCTGAGGTATCAATAATGAACATAGGATGCTTCCTAATAAAGACTGAAAGAAGAACCAAGATATAGAAGTCTTTTGGAAGTTAATTTCTAGTATAGAATCAGGCTTTGTTTGCTTATGGCAACCTATGCCTGTTCAAGCAGGTACAATATAAAACTTTCCTTTTAAAAAAGTAATAGTAGCTGCATTCTGGTGCATAGATCATTGTGCACAGATCCTCAGCAGATGCAAAGAATACTGTAGAAAACAGTAAAGTCATCCTGGAAATGAAAGAGGTCATTTATCAAGTTGTTCAAAGAAAAGCAAAAATTATGAAACCTAGTTTCACATGTGTTTGTATTCTTACAGTCCTGGTGCTTCACTGTGACATGTTCACCTGAGGCGAAATAGTTCCAAAAGGTTCAGTATGTGTGGATTGATTGGCCAATGCACATATACCTGTCAGCAATCTGGCTACTACCAAATAGAAGATATGAGCCTGAGTTCTTCCTACTTTTTTTCTCAATAGGCATGCTAATTTAATTCTCTTAAGCATAGTTAATGAACAGTTTATTGGACATAATGGTCTTTCATTTTTCAAATATAATTGAAATTTAGGAAAGGGCTTACAAGTAGCTGAGGAGACTAGTGGCTGGCAGACAAGGAAGAAGACAAACGGGAATGGAAAAATAGTAGGCAAATAGACCACATAATTGCACAAGACATATTTCCTTAGGAAATCAGGCCAAGAAAAAGAACCTATTTCTGCTAAAAGCTAATGCTATCTCACCATCTAAGCTTAATAACAAAGCAATCTCTAAAGCCCTGCATATCTTTGATGGAAAGGAGCTGCCACTTCCAGTGGAAGTACATGACACTGCTTTGCAGAGTTCAAGTCACACTGTATGGGACACCTGCTCTTCATAGAAGAATTTTGCCTGAAACATCTGGCAATTTGGTACGGATATTGGCTGCTAAAATAACTGATATATAGGACATAATCTGTTACAAAAAGAAAAAAAAGATTTTTGTTAATTTCTGTGCTATAAATACTGTTAAATGCAGATGAAGAGCAAGCTATTTCTTTAAAATCAGTTAATCATAGTTGCTTCTACTTATACAGCACATTGGAAGGTATCTGAGATTAGTGTTATTATTCAATTTTACAGTTTAGAGAACTGAGACACAGAAATTAAATGGCTGAGGTAGTGGTCATCTGAAAAGGCACTGTGGAACAGTCTGCATGTCCTCCTGCAGGATAGCCTGTTCAACAACACAATGCGACTGAATTCTTTAATATAGAATCGTGAGAATAGTTTGAGTTGGAAGGGACCGTGGAGATCATAGTCTCATTGTTTAGGTTACTCTAGGAAAACAAAGCCTGTCCATTGCCCTACTAATCTTGTCTGAATGGAGCAAACAAGAAGGAACAAGGAAAGCATCTTCCCTGTGCGGAAGACCAGAAGCAACATCTCTGGGTGTTTGAACCACATCATAACAATAGGAAAAAAACATTCCAGATCATAGGCTCCTGGCACACCCCTGACTTCGGTAGAGCCCCGTGGAGACCTTTCTGTCAGATGTGTGAATAACCTGATAAGCCGAATAGTAGATGGCAATACAGCAGAGAAGTAATGAAGACTATCCTTTGGGACTGGGGATGTGTGTGTGCATATGCTCGTGTATGTGTATGAATGCACGTCTAGATGTTAACATGCAAAACCTCATACATGAAGCTGCAAGCAACAGATGTACTTACTATGTAAAACAGCCCTTGCACCAGTGTGTGATTCTGCGGTGTTTCCGTTGCCCTTACCAACTGCTGTTGTGAACAATACTAATTTTGTCTACGTCTTCCCAGTTACGTATTAAGATCTTCTGAGGAATTAGTTTTTCAGATAGCATCTATAGAGTGTGGGAAGCTTGCAGGAAGCTACAGGGTTGGCTCTGCAGACTAATACTATGTGTGGCATATGAGGAGCTAGGATCTTGTGGCTCATGCAAGCGCTGAGAGGAGTGAACAGGGACCAGACATTCAAGGGCCAAAGAAGACTGAGGAACACTTTTTAATGCAATTTTAATATGATAAACTGTGATTAGGAAATCCTTCAGGTAATGACCAGCTTTAAAGATTTCTCACTAGACCCGAAATGTAGAAGACTTCACTACAGATGGAATTCTCCAAGGCTTAGAAAGTTCATTGTCAAAATGACAGAAAAAAGCTCATTAGATAAAAAAAAAAGTAACAAGAAAGAACTGAGCAGCCTAGAAACAAAGATGGTTCCTTTGTCTCTCCTGAAATATCGAGACCAATCAGACAAATGATTATGTGATAATATATATCAACAAGCAAGGGGACATCAGGAGAAATGAGATGATCAGAGAATGTAAATGTTTCTTCTCACAGCTAAAGAGATTTCTGCAAGGTGTCACACTTGTGAAGAGGCAAAATGTCATCGCAAGATGTGTGGAATACAATTACACATGTGGTCATGGTGACATATTATGAAAATATACTACCTATAAATTAAGGTGAGATCTAGAGGTACCTAATGGCTTTAGCAGTCTTACAGAGTACGTAAACCATTCCCCCTGGAAGGTGTTCGTTTTCACAGAGCAAGGGAAGTTGCTTAGAGGTGTCTGAGGGTGATACAAAAACTTTCAGTAAGCGGAGAGGAAAGGATGTAATTACATATTTATCCACTGTATAATTTCAGTGTGTGTCAGGGTCGTAAATGTTATATGCAGTTCTGGTCCCTTCATCTCAAAAATAATACAGCAGAATGGGAAAAAGCTCAGGGAATGCAACAAGACAGATAAAAGGTATGGAACAGCTTCTGAACAAGGAAAGATTGAATAGACTAAGTCTTCTCAGACAGGAAAAGAAATGACTGAGGGGTTGTATGATGGAGCTGTAAAACTATTGTGAGTGGCATAGAGTCAGAGAAGAGGGAATCATTTTTCTTTTTGTCTTACAAAAAGAACTGGAGGCCATAATGAAACTAGCAAGTGCTATTTTTGAAACAAAGAAACAAAGAAAAATATTCACACAATGTGCAGGTAGAAGCTTCACAACTAGCCACAGGGTACAGTAGATGCGAAAAATTTGTGTAGGTTCAGGAAAGGACTGGCCAAGCTCATGGAAGCCAACTTGATTCTTTTAGATCAGGAAAGCCAAGAGCTACAGACCGCTGGATAACAGTAATCAGGAAAATTATTTTTCTTTATATGCTTGTCCTTCCCTTTCCCTCTTCTGTGGGCAACTGGTGCTGGTGATAGTTGGAGACAGAGCTCTGCACCTTGCTCACTGTCTCCATGCAGCCATTCCTACACCCTTGGTTAGTTTGCACTCTTGGCATTAGGTGCTGAGATCTCTGACATATCCTGCGGTTAACAAATGCATCAGACTAGGTGAAGATGCAGTCATAAATTACTTACTGTAGAACTAGTCTTCCCACACAAGGTAAGCCAGATAATGTTGGAAAATGCAGTTGGGTTTACTCACTTCTGACATGAGGATAAAGTAATAATGCATCTTCCTTAAAGTTCAATGAAATGCCAACAGCAATAAGATCATTTTAAAGGTATGTGGAGCCAAATTTTGCTTCACTCCCCTGTCAGCATGATGCAGCAGAATGCAGCAGGGCAGAAAAAGGCTTATTTTTTCCTGTTGTTATTTCACACACCACTAAATACATATTTATCAAATGTTTTGTTTCCTAACCTCATGTTTTCTCTGCCAAGGCTAGAGCATGCAGACAAAAAATATGTTGTGGAAATTACAAATGGGTGTATAGGCTATGGGGAAATGATGTATGTAATGAATTAAATCTGCAGATTAGATAGAGAATACTAATGAGTTTAAACAATGTCAGATGAGGGTACTCAGATTCACCAGAATCACTGAGCCAGAGCAGGCAAGTTTGTGCTCTCTTGTTCTTTCTCTCTCTCTTTCTTCCTCGTCTACAGCCTGAACAGATTAATTGCTGGTTCAGTGCAAGGTTAATAATCACTACCAACTGCCAGATTCACTTAAGAGTTTACAGAAGAGATATTAACAACACACTGATATTGCAAAGCTTGGGACTTCTGAGAAGTCATGTCTGCCAGGAAAAGGGGGAACTGAACTTTAGAGAGTATTTCACACAGACAGACCCACATCTACCATAACAGTTTAGCTAGTTTACCAAAAAAAAAAAAAAAAAAAAAAATTATGCCCTTTCCCTGTCCTAATGTAACTGAGCACAGAAAATAGGTTGAGAGGGAAAGAAAGTCAGTAGGGTGACATACAGATTTCATCCTTTATTCTTAAATATTTTAGTGAAGATATTAATATCCTGAAATACTTTAGTGAAGGTATTAATATTAAAAGTTGTTAATTTTGTGGAGGAGCATGAATTTGGAAAATCGTGGGAATCAACTCATAGAAAAAAAAAATCGGTGTGTGTGTGTCTGTATGTGTGTTGGAGTGGGGAGCAGAAGGATAAGGGATATTATGGACTGTTGGACTGGCAGAGAGGAAATATCCTAAAGAATAGTACAGCATTAAATCAGGCCTAGGATGCACTTTTCAATAGCTAAAACACTATTTCTTTTTCTTGTCTCAGAAGTAACATACCAGATCCTTTAAAAGAACTACTTGAGAATCTGACTGTTCCAAGGATAACGTCCTGCAGTGATTAAGACAAACCTGTGCTTCTTCCAGACACATATCAGGGAATCTGAAATGACTCACTGAAGGGAAAAATCAACCAAACAAATAAACCCTGTTGTCTTCTTACTGATACACTCCTGCTTACTGGAGCAACTGCTGAGGTGCTGAAGGTTGATGCACCTTTGAATACTAGCACCTTGTCTGTCTGACTGGAGTTTACTCAAGAACCAAGAAGACAACAGTGTTTACCCTACCTTACTGTCTTGCACACCCATTCCCTTGACTTTCCATGGGGAAGTGGCTGGTGCACTGGGTCGGCTGAGCAGAAAGTTGTGTTGGTTCCTGCTGTGCCATCACTCACTGTTGCCCACCTCAGGCTCAGTGGTCATGGCCCCTGGCCTGCCCCAGTGTTAGTCTCTGCTCATTTCCCCCATTTCCAGGAGGTTTCCCCACTTCCAGGAGCCTACCTTCAGCTAGAAGCTTCAACTTTGTCTTTCTGAAGCCAGTTCTGCTTTTGGGTAACCCTTTTCTTGGGCACCAGCTTTTCTTTCCAGGCCCCTGAAAACCCCACTCTTCCCATTCAGAAGTACAGCACATGATGAGCCTTCCAACGGATGATTCTGTCTCACGCCCCTGTATTACCTGGATTAACCACCTGTTTTCAGTCTGTTATCAAAATTTGACACCAGCCTGTCCCAGTCACAGACACCAAGTAGCAGGCTTCTGCTTAGGAGTTCAAGTTCTGCTTAAGTTTCAGACATTTACCCCCAGCACACATGCTTTCAATTATTAGCCCACCTGTCCACCTGTCAGCATTCACAATTTACTTTTTTTTTTTTTTTTTTTTTGCCTTTGACACCGTGATGGGAAAATCTTTAGGACTTGAGCACTAGCCATATGAGGGAGACCAGAAAATACATATTATGTCCTACAATAACCCTCCATGCTTTTATACCGCTACTGAAGACATACCTTGTGCAGAAAATGTTCACAAAGCCTGCTGTCTCAGCCCACTACAGTGGACAGTCGAGAGAGGTTTTTTTGTGGTTCCCCGAAAAGGAGCACCGGCTAGGTGGAGTCAGACAGTGACTTGAGGAACAATACAACACAATTTTGTTTACCTCAGCAACTGCAAAAACATAGCGAATCAACTTCTCAGAGACAAGCACCAAATCACACTTATCAATTATCAGCAAAGATCACTTATCCATTAAGCAAGCACCAAATAACGCTCAATCATTGTTTGAAGGTAAAACTCAGATAGAAGACAGAGTAAGAAAGAGTTGAAAAGTAAGGAAGGGGGGCAGGAAGACAGAGATAGAGAGACAAACACAAATCCAGAGATGTAGAGAGCATCACCAATCCCTCGTTCCAGCACATCTTCTCTTCGGGCAGAAATCTTAATTTCAGGCAGAAACTCCTTGTGTGGGGTGGTGACAGGTCAGCAGGGAGTAAGTGGTTGGGTCGCCTTTTATACACCCGTTGGCAGGGGGAGGCTGACACCCTGTACCCAGGTCACCTTTGGGGTTGACCTTTGGGGGGCGCAACAGCCCTGCATCCAGGTTAGCTTTGGGGGGGGGCAGAGGGGCAGCTGCTTCTCCACCAAGGAGACGACTCCAGCCCTCAGCACCCATGCCCCACCTCAACAGGTGTGCCTGTCGCTCAAAATGTTAACAGCTTGCTAATGTTCATTGACAAAAGAACTTTTCTTCCAACATGCCCTGCCCAGTTGTTCGTAGACATGGTGGCACCTCTTTAGAAATGTTCTGCCCAAATGCTGTTGTTTGAGACATGAGTATGGATAAGAAACATCATCTGGGAGGGGATGGGTAGGGGTCCAGTCCATGACACCTTCTTTTATACTTTTTTATATTCAGATTTTATCCAGATAATTTAAATCCCACCTGAACCCATGCACTTAGAGTTTCTTTAAGGTGAGACAGCTTTGTTGGTCTAAAATCAGCCAGGGTTAGGGAGATGTAAGCTGAATAAAGCCCTTACTCTCACTACTGCGTAAAAGGGAACCGTGCTGCAGAAAAGTAATCTCTTTTGAATAACCTTAAAGGTACCCCTCAGCAATACCTCAAGAGCCTTTACATGTTCTTGTTTCCCCCATGCTTAGGACTATATATGAAGACAGCATTTAAGCCTGAATCAGGTTTCAACTTGAAATCTAGTAAAATGTACCTCTTGAAACATCTTTGACTGTCTGCCTCCCAGAGAGACAAATATAGGTCTTTGTTCTGCTTCATCACTGACACTTTCACTGAATGGAAGCCATCACTGAGTGACCAGTGAGTCACTGTCGCAGTCAGCATCACTGAGACTTTTTTTGCTTCAATTCTTTGTAACATTAGATGCAGTGACGTGGAAAATAACTAAAAAGTATAAATAAAAAAAAAAAGGCAAAGTTTTTCTTAAGTTACTTTTAAAGCACAATCCTGCTTGGAGAACAAGATCTTAACATTTGGCCTTTCAATGTTACAGTCTTCAGTTCCTTATTTTTCAGCAAGGGAATTCTTTTCGCTCTAACAAATTAATATCCAGTAGAGGTAGAGAGTAAGTTGTGTCATGCCTAGATTCATAACAGTCTGATGAACTCTGATTCCAGAGAAATTATTGATTTTGGTTGCTATTAATGGTATATGAATCTGAGAAATCTAACCAAAATAATAGAATTTTGCAAATTGATCTTGTTTGACCTCCCCAGATAAGTGTGTGATATACATATACTATGAATAGGTACATACATACTTTATATATTTGTTATTCAGTGACAAATTTTTATAATAAACCTTCATAGGCCACTATGCACAAGCAGTTAAGTACTTCTGAATATTTACGTTTTCAAACAGGGTTTTTATTCTGTTTCTAGCAGAATTTGCTTCCCTAGATACAGTAGCTCTGAAAACTGTACCTAAAGAGAGTTCAAGTTTCATGAATGTAAAGCCATCAGAGTCGCTCCCATACTTACAATACCTCATTTTCCTATGGAAAATAACAGTAAGCATTGACTAATACAAAACAGAAGAAAAGATCAGAGCTGTCTTTGACATGTCACATGGGAAAAGACTGCTTTTCTGAAAGAACCTGCCTTTCTGACTCTGCTGCATGGTGTATTGTTGCATTTCTATCCCTCTTTGAGTATAGAAGGGAGCACTCTGGAATTGTTCCAACAGATACTTCTTTAAGGCTGAAATTCCCCTGTATCTACATAAATGACCAGTACCCAGATGTGGGGTTTGACAAATAATACAGGCTTGCTTCTTTATATCCACAAGGAGTTAAACAAAAAGGAAGGATGTTCAGAGTTAAACAGAAGTTTTAATCTCATGGAAAGTTAGCCATTCTACTGAGGGATCTAAATTGAGATTGCCCTGGTATAACTACGTGGTCCATGGATGCAAGTAAATATCTTCAGCCCACCTAAGCTTTGAATCACTTTCTGGACAATCTCATCTTTTCATGGATCATACTGCATGCTTATTGTGGTTGTGTCTCTGACTGACGCATCTCAGGTAAGTGCATATAATTAAATAATAATAACAAAAAATCAAGTCTAAATTCGCTTTTAGTAGGCACTTTGCACAGCTAGAGAGCTTGGGGGTCTCTGAGACATTGTACCACTGTTTGTTTGGTTTTTTTTTAGGAAATCCTTCCTGAAAATTTTTCATGTGACAAAAGACCTTCTCTTTATATTCTTTTGCATTTTAAAAATAAGAGTAAACTAAGAGCCAAATCTGCAATTTTTTACTTGCATATGTATTCTAACTTCCTAGGGCTGCATTTGTGAGTCATAGATCACCTGTTGAAGGGAAAGGTTTACAATATGACCTGAAAGAAATGGATTTGGGATGCCAGAATACTTGTCAATGGAACACCACTGTCCTGTTCAATATATTTTCTGGTAAAATAAATATATATTATTGGTATTTCTTCATAAAACTGCAAAGTTGAAAAATATTTAAATAAAATATTCTATACCTATTAAATACAGGCAGCAAGAAGAAATGCTGATTGTGCTCTGTGTTTGTGTCTTTAACAGGGCCTCATTTTGTCGTATCTCAACCCTTGTTATTACTCAACTTTTGCATACCTTTCCTGTAAATTGTTACTGGTAGAAATGTGAAGTTCCAAACCAAAGTTTTAACTTCTATATCTTTCCCTTGTCTTCCCATACATTTGTAAAAATCATAAGGGTATTAAACACTAGTTTCTTGTGTTTCTTTCCCATTTCATATCTTTTTCACCCAATGCTTATGGTTAACATTCTACATTTGCTCTAGGATGAGTAAATGATCTATGATATATTGACTTGCAAAGGCTTATTATAACCAGTGCATTTGGAGCTGCGTGAAGAAAAGGGTACAAATTTCTAAAATCATAGAGTGAAAAATCACAAAAGTGCGACATCATGTGTGGTTTTTTTTTTTTTTTAATACTTTCTCTGTAATTTGTAGACTAAGTTTTTTGTTTTATTAACAGATTCTCAGTGAAGTTGAAAAGGCATACTTGAATGTAGATCTCTGTCTTCCTATCTAAAATGATACACCAGGCATAAAAGTAACAGAGATATTTTGGCCTGGAACCAATCCCTTGCAGTTCTTTATGTTGTTTTATCTTCTTATTTCTGAATTTGTAATCTGTTGAATAGTGAAACTTTGAACAGAATTTATAGAAAAATTCATGAGAACCTGTGTGAACACGGAGACTGTTCACATAAAGATTGATATTATTTAGGTCTTGATCCTGCAAACATTTATCCACAAGATGAACTAAAAAGTGTACACAAGACTGTGTTGGATGGCTGTGGATTTTAAGGTAATCTCTTTGATTTTCTTACAGCAATGTGATAACGTCAGCATGATCTTCAACAATACTAAGAAACCAGCAACCACTTGTAAAACTTGAAATCACTAAACCCACAACCGTTCACAACACTTGCAATCACTTTTCAGTACTAAAATAAACAACCTACGGAAAACCTGCTAAAACAGCCCCAAAAGGAGCTGGCATAAAACTTATAAGGTGTTGCCATATGTGCCAGAGAGAGAGATCAAGAGACGCTCGAAGAGAAAAGAAGGGAAAAGGAGAGAAGGGAGAGAAAAGCTTTCACCACTCTTTGGATCCTTGGAGATAAGCGTCGTCATCTTGGAAGGGGAGGGGGGGGCGGAGTGCTGCTTGATCAGTCTGTCAGCATCTCAGGAGTCCTCAGGTGGTGGGCGCCAGCCCCTTCTCTTTGTTTATTCACCTTTTATAGACAGAGGCAGGGCCTTACTCAGCTAAGGTTTGCTACTTTGTTGTAAGAGCAAGACTAAGTCCATTGTTAGTGAGGGGAGTAAGGCCTTCGATGTATTCTTCACTCCTTCTTATCTGCAAGGAAGAGAGCTCAGAGTCTACAACTGGAATGCTTTGAGACATCACAAGGCTTCGCCTTATCGGAGCCTTGACAGTCAATTTGCAGTTTCTGCAAAACTGCATGAATAGTCCTTTACAACAATAAACATCATCAAAGATTTATCCTAATGCAACCTGAGCACCATAGATTGTCATAGAACAATGAAAAAGCTGGGTTTAGTAAAACATCTCTTTGGTCTAATCACTGCCATTGATAACTCATCTTACTGAGTTATCGTATGTAGTGAAGAGAACTTTATTAAGCTCTGATTCAGTAAGGAGAAACAAAGAAACAACCCACAAGCAAACAAACAAACTTCAGCTGTTCAGGAAAGATACTTGCTTCCCAGTGACTTTAGTGAAAAGAGTGTAAACACTTTCATGAGTCTCATTCTCAACAGGAAACTGAGCTACAGCTCTTGTTTTGGAGCAATTCTAACTACCAAGTTGCAAAATATTATAACTGATATATGTTACAATATGAGAAAGCTTAGATTTTAAAATCCAGGTGTTTCTACACTGGACCTATTTGGTGATACTTTGTTTCTACAACTATCCCATTGTTTGAGTAAAACTGAAGGAGTTTAGTAGAATAGAGACTTGTGAATGCAGTTCTCAAACCCTCAAAAGTTTGCTTTGCCTCCTAATTCACTATGAGATTACCGTTAAAAATAAGACATTAGTTTTCTCATATTGCTTAGCTTTCTGCAGAAGGATTAGATGCCCCACTCATACTCAATCCATGTATTTTGAGTATGGCCTGTAAAATGAGGCAATAATGTAATATTTCATTGTAGTATCAGTTTGGATTCTATCCAAAATGAACATAAAAAGATCTTCCACTCTTTCTTTTTTGGCGTGTTACATGCTTATATTTTTCACTGACTTAATCACTCCTGGTTAACCCATCCTACCTCGTCATTGAAGCAACATTTGTCAAGGAGGAAGGCTGGTCTGTCACTTCTGAGGGTAATTTCCAACCGAATTACCTCTCTTTCTGTAGAATTACCAACGTGCTCCCTTGGAGACAAATGGGACTGGCAGACTGTAGGTGGTGAGCTGCAGACAGGTGGCCCTGCTGCTACTACACATCTACAGAGAGTTAAGAGCACTCCACATGCAGTTATGATTGATGCTGTTACAGTTTTGGTAAACATGCTCCATAAGGTAGACAGCTTCAACAAATGTGCTTTAGAAACACAACCCCTGCTAGGCAGCACAGGGTCTCTTAAACAAGGAAAAAATCTATATTTCAAGTAAATTTCTACTGTAAATTGCAGGTTCTCATTAACCTTTTCAGTTCCACCATGACAGAGAAGGACTAATTTAGCAATGAATTGTCAATTCAGTCAAAAAAAATCTGTTGCTGAAACTTAATTTAAGAACTCTGGACCTCACCTTATCAAAACATCTTCATTTAAATGCATACTCTGACTTTTGTTGCTGTATCAGTATAATTTGAAAAGCAAGCTTTCAACTGCAATGTAAAGGGGTGTGGGATGGTGTGTAGTGGGAGCAAGAGGGGAAAGGAAGGGCAAGGCTAGCTTTTCCGCTAAATTCTGCACTAGTATGGCTTTATTACTTTAACCTAACTCTTTGGTTAATTATTCATCAAATAATGCAATACATATTTTAGTGTGCTTCAAGCAGAAATCTAGATTTCAAAATCATGTTGAACCTGATATTCTGTATAAGTGCTTTCATCTGTGACACTTGAAAATGCTGATTTATTTAGAAGTTTCTGTTCAGAGTTTATGTAGAACCAAGAACATCTAATAATAACCAGGTGGTTGGTAAATTAGCACTACTGTCCCAGTGACAAAGCAAGTGGATTAAGCTTGACAAAATAAAATAAAATAAAAATTAAGTTCAGCAATTCCTCTGCTGCCATCATCCACTCCTGTGTTCCTGCTGCGTTTGTTATTAGAAAGTCTGGCAGATGTTGCTATACTGATTGCAAATTTCTTATTTATACCACCTGAAATGTGCAATTTCAGGTCAGTTACTAGAGTCTCAACTGAAACAGATTTCTAAGCATGTGCTTAACCTCAAATTGAATTCAAACAATGAAAATGAGAAGGCCATAAGTAGTAAGTAGAGGCAGTGAGGCACCTGGGTGAACTAGGGTCTTGGAAGGAGATAGAATTCAGCACAACAAGCAGCATACTGTATTAAGGTTTCTTATGTGATCCTGAGTGGTTGGTACAACATCTGTATAACTTCTCCATGGGAGTCTAACTCTGCTATAAAGATGTACTAGGAAGTGATTAACTAGATTAAGGAAGCAAAACCAAACAGTGGCCCATATTTCATTGCCAATATTTGAAGATGGGGAACAGTCATTATAGCTGATAACATATAATACAGTGATAAAACACAACTATAGGGTGTTAGGAAAAATGTATTGTACTTTGGTATATATGTAGTTTCATCTTACATGAAGTTAGTGTGTAGTATTTATCTTCTATGATACATCCATGATATTCAACCTCAGCTCTCTCTTCTGCCAGGATATTCTATTTTTTCTGGTTTTGTTGGATTTTTTTTTGGGGGGGGGGGGTTGTTTTGTTTTCAAGAGAACTGTTTTTTCTAAAATCCTTAGTAGCAGCTGTCATGCTGGGAGCTTTCTAAAAAAACCACTGTTCAAAATGCTTAGAATATAAACAGTGTCCCCCATGTAATTGTAGTTTTCTAGCTCACTCTCTGTTAAGTTTTTAAATTATACTATTCCTTAGTGCTACCTTAAAAATGAAGCTCTTTCCTAGGACTAAATATTAAGTGTTTGGCATTTCTTTCTATTTTGAATTAAGTTTCATAGTTGACTTACCAAGCAACATTTTTGATTCTATAAATATTTTTCAATCAAAAACATTAAAAACTTTGTCACAGTTTGTTACTCTCTTGACAATATAGTGAAGCATATTAAAAGAAAGTCTCTATGTAAAACATTCTGCAGTTAGGTGAATACCAAACTCTCCTGCTATGATGAAATTCCTAATGCCTCAGTACAAGCATGGCAAAGAAGCTGATCTTTTAACTTCTGGTTTACCACTGTCACGCTAGGTGACTACATAGAAGTTGGCAATATCTCCACAGCCTTTAAGAAATACAATACTGTCTAGCTGCTAGACCCACAAGGAGCTTTCAGAATCAGCTTTTGGTTTTTAAAGTGTTGCTAAGTGCAACACAAGGGCAATTCTAGACAAGGGAGAGAATTTCAGGTCTTTTTCATGTGCCTGGTTAAATAATTCTGGTTCCATCTCCAACACTTATCAAAAAAAAAAAAAAAAAAAAAAAAAAAAGGAAAGAAGATCCTGAGTGCTTGTGGGAAAGGACTTCAGGTTTTTAGGACATACCGTGAATGAGAAGTTCAGCAATGCAGAGCTGACAAATTGGAAGCTCAGCTCTGGGCATTAATACATTACACTGAGTTAGCTGAGTAATTCCTGTTAGTAAGATTTTATGTATGTGTTTGGAAATGTATCCACAGTTCATCTTTAGAAAAGCTTTCAAATCTGTGTTTGCTTAGGACACCACCTAATTAACCAACTGTGAACATATGTCTGAATGCTGGATCACAAAAATCTTAGTATTCTGCCTCTGCTAATATCAGATCCTGATTCAGGTGTCAGAAAAAAACTACTTAACAGCTTTATATCTATATGGGAGCTCCTTCTAGCAGGTATGAGGGAAGGTGTGCAGGTTGCTTAGAGAGATAAAGTCAATCAAAATACAAGCATAAAATTAAACGAAAAATTAAGCACTTCTTTTCAAATAAGGTTAGTCACGCAAGGAGGGTCAGTAGTAGGAGGTCTATGTAATGGGTAGGGGTTTCCTGTTCTGTTATCTTTCACTAACATGATATCCACTACCTTAAAAACAAAAAGCTGTCCAGGAAACAAAACTTTTAAGACTATAAATGTGCATGAAACAATAAATAAAGAGGAACAGCGGTTACTTTTCTCTGACAATTCAGCCTTGTGTGTTTATATGGTAATTGTAAGAAAAGTAGAGGAGTTTCTGTATCTTTGTGAATTCCTTTATAGTTATTGTACATTGCCATATTTTAAATTTATTTCCTCTGTATTAATTATGCTTAAAATTAGAGATTAATACAGATATATAAGAAAAATAAAATATTTTATGAAAGCTTCTGTAAGCCAAAAATCATTGCATTAAGAAACTGTTTGTCTTCACTATCACGCTACTACCAAATTGTTTCAAGCATAACAGAAAAAAAAATGTGTTTTTCAGGGCAGAACGTTGGCATTTCATAAGCTAATTAAACTGCTTAAGCTAATTAGTTGTGTTTCACAAACTAATTCAATGTAGCAAACTAATTTAGTGACTTAAGAAAACCCTTCTTAGTCAATTTTAGTGAATCTGGGCCTTTTTTAGAATGTAAGAATGTATTTTTAATATGTATTTATTTGTGAGCAGAAATTGGAAACTCTATTCTAGTTGTGTCACCTGGTGCCTTAGGAGACAGCCTGCTCTGTGGCCTGCATTGCATCACTTGTTCATTTCTAATGGGAAACTGGAGGATTTCTGCCAGAGTTGACTTTTCCAAAAAATTGACATCTTCTGCAAACTTCCAGTAAGGGCTTCCCAATCCGTAGGCTCTGTAAGCACATCTCTGAAAAGTAGGTATTTTCAGTTGACTAACACTGTCTACAGCAACCCACTTCCATGGCAGCAGTGCACATTTTGTTCACCGGTTTCACCCATTCCTTCTTTATCCTTTTGAATAAATTATACTTTCTAATGAAACGAAGTCAGTACTTATTAAGCAGCAATTAAATGGCAAAGTAAGGAACAGGATAGGATAGGATTGAATACATGGGGCTTAAAATAAGCTTATAAAAGAAACAAACCATGTAATACATATTGAACATTTCACATAAAAGCATTAATTTAAAAAATGCAGGAAATCTTATGCTGTAAATAATACAGGCATACTAGTATATGGAGCCAGGGATCCAAATTCCATGGAAGAAACCTTCTCTCAGGTAGTTCCTACAAGTTCTCATGATCTTCTGTTTCTCCTCCCAGATATAATAGATTTAGCTTCTGTCGTTCATTCAGGGAAAATGCATTATTAGATGATTGTCTGAGGTTAACCCTTATCTTATTTAAAGCCTTTTCCTCAGTTTCATTCCCCATACTGCCTTCACAGCTCCATGAGCAGGTCTAGTATGTGATAGTACCAGCCAATTATTCAAAATAGCAAAAGTGAATACTTTATTTTTTATGATTTATAATATTTCATTTAAGATAATAAAATATTGATTTTTACATGTGTTAAATCTCTTAATGCTGTTGCGTTCACAAGCCTTGCAGACTATACATGCTCTACTAAAAGCAACAAGCCTGGAACTACTCTCTGTTCCTAAGACCAAGTGGCATAAATTGACATCACCCATAACACTTGGTACCGAGTCTCCCCTAAAACCTATATAATGTCTTTCTATCCCTAAAACAGTATTATCTTGTGTGTGTCCCATTCAAAATGCATTAAATAAGGCAGTGGCTGTGTTACAGCTCTTCAGAACAATGTTTTCACAGCAGTGAACAGAGAGGGTGTCTTATGTGTGCTGAAGTGTAATGTCAGAGTCTGGGAGGGAAAAGTTTGCTGGGTAATGTTGGAAGAACGTGGAGGGAGTGATCTTGTACAGTCTTCAAATCACTTATTTGTGGTGATTGCTGCTGCATGCTACCCCCTGAAAGGTCTCTGGACGTTGCCTCATACAGCATAAGTTAGGACCAGCCAAGTCTGTGCCAGCGAGCCTCCTCACAATAAGCAGCAAGTCACCCCTTTGGACATGTTGTTAGAAAGATTGTTGCCTACAGAATTTAAATCTTGCCCATGCACATCTGCAGTGAAAATTGTAATTGTTTGGGATCCCTGCATCTCAGGAAATAAGGATAGTATTTGGAATACATTTTAGTTATTTGTGGTGTTGTATCACTTAGAGATCCTCAGACAGAGCTGTCTGCTCAAGTAGGTGTCAGAACTGACTGGCTGTACAAGGGAAAACATTAGCTTAAATTAATGTGAAGAGATAAAGGTTATGTACTAGCTTAAAGAAATTAAACTTTAACAAATATTTTCATATCTAGTAGGAAAGAGGAAATATTACTGTGAAAAATTTTATAAATGGTTCAGAAAGTTATGAGACTTTTCATTAAAAGTACACTGATTTTGTTGTCAGACTTCATGTTTTTGAGTTTTAGAAATTTGCTTACAAAAATACAGCCAAATAAAAGCCAGAATTCCTATGCCACCTCTTTTTTCTAAACTCTGATATTTGAAATAAGACATTTAATATCAAAACTTTAAAATAAAATCTCAGCATTTTCAAATAAATGCATAATCCTGTGGAGATTGATTTCCAGAATTCCTGTGAGACCCAGGACACTTGGAATAATGTTTAATAAAACTGTCAGGATTTCAAGGTTTATCTAGAAAACCACAATTTCACACTGCTCTGGTCCCCTGGCAGTCTGGGCACATAATATTACCTTTTCTCATTTGTTTTGTGGAATGAAATCCTTGTACACAACAGATTCAAGACTAATTAGCTCAGATGGTCATACACCTGTGTCAGTCCATAATAGAAGTTTGCATACAGCTCCAGAAGTATTTAACAGAGGCATGATGGAATAGGTTAGAAGATATGTAGAGTTTCATAAACTCATTCCATTCCTTATCTATGACCTTCCACTACAATATATTTCTTCTTTTTAATTTTCTCTTCCAAGTGCCTTCTATGTCTTACTCTCCAGTGTCTCCTTGGAAGAGCTCTTGGACCGGGCACCACTCTGAGAGCATCTTTCTGAACCTGTACAAAGAAGTAAAAGGAAGGGAATCTAAAGATGTGTGAGAGCTTGGCTCCAGGAGGGACCAAACTCCAAAAACATTAAAGGAAGTCTAATTTACTACATTCGTTTTAAGCATGCCTCCTGCAGTAGCTAGAAATCAAGTTTCTTGAGGCTGTATGACAAGGATGGCAAGGCCAATTTCCCATCAATGAAAGACTTGGAAATTGTAGGAAGTCTAATACAGTACATATTTAAATGGATAGATCCTAAATAGTAAAGCTCTCTTTTTCCTCTCAGATATTTTAGTGAAGTTTATTTGTAGACATAACTCCAAATAAAGACTGACAAAGAAGCATTGGTGGCTACAGCTTGAGTTTTAATGTGCAGTGGAGTCTGCACAGGGCCTTCATTATACCTTTTAGAAGGTGGCCTTTTCTGTTTTATTTATGGCTTTTATTTGTAATTACTTGGATCAGAATGACCACCAAGTAAAACACAGGAACTCAACACAAGAAGACAGTTGAATAGATGAAGTCTGATACTTTTTTACTTATTTCTTTGCCAATAAATATGTAGTTTGCAAGAAATAAAATTTTTAGTGATAATCGTATCTAGGAATGTGATGGTCACATTTGCATTCGAAAATTAAGACTTTTAAGGACAAATTCCCTTTCCTGTCTATGATTTTAAATCCTGATGAATAACTAAGTTAAATTAATTATGTGTATCTGAATTAAGGGCAGACAGTTCAAGTACTCAATTAAAATGGCATAGGGTTTTTGGTTTGGTCTTCTTTTTACTCTTGTAGGAGTTTGTGTAGCTCTCTAGACACCACTGGAATTGTATCCACTTACAAATAAGTGGAAGTTTTTATTTTATTTTGTCTTCTCACATACATGCATATGTAACTAGAAATACTGATAATGGAACATAAATACACATAACAAGAAAGACGACTGCTAAAATGAGATTTTAGTCTGCAGGTACACTGAAAATTCAGTCAATCTTTAAGTTGTTCCTTACATATTTTAAGGGGTTGTGAACTTAATTCATATAATGAACAATCCATTAAAGCTAATATTATTATTCCTACTTGCTTTGACATAAAGAGAACATTAAACATAAGTTCCACTGAAAAAGTATCTGTTTTAATGATTGTGAAGAAGTATAGATGAATAGTTGCAAAGTATTCAAGGCCAAACATAGCATAATTTTTTTGTGTGGACAGGATTTCTCCACCAAATTATATCAAATTCACTGGTATAACATTTGCAAACTCAACATAACTTTGGCATCATAAAGTGGGAATTTGACTGTGTAGAAAGATATAGCATCACAGATACAAATTTAGAATGTTTTCAGATTTTTTTTTATTGTGGTCTAACACAAACTAAAGTGTTATTTTGGATGAATGAAGGACTTAGAAAAAAATTGGTAACATCCTATCCTCATCTGCTATGTGTAGGAAAAAAATATTAAAAATAATAAAGTCAAAATTGCATTTAAAAGAGAAGAAGAAAACTAGTTACATTTATGTTATATGGTTTTAACCTTTCCTCTTCTGAAAAGCAAAGAGGAGAAGAGGGAAGAGGAGAAGACAGGAGAGGGGGAATAAAGAAGGAGAAAAGGGGGGAAGGAGGAAGGGAAAAAACCACCAATTGTCTTCTAGAAATTTGTTGCAACGTGTAAACCTACGTAACTATTTGATTGAGCCACTATGTAGTGAGTGCAACTGCCCAGTTTAGTGGTGAGGAGCTGGGTTTTTTGGGTTATGTTTTGGGGTGTGTGTGGTTTGGGTTTTTTTAATATATCTAGTTTAAAAAAAAAGGTTATGTATAACTGTCCATGGTAATAGTAAAATCAGGGCTGTCTTGGGCCTTAAAGATTGGATAATAATATACTAAGGCATATCTTTAGTGCTATGTTAGGTCACACAAACGGGCACTGGAAAGTTTTGTATAACTTCAAGTTTTGTTAAAAACCATCTTACAGTTATTACCTTTATTTGTGGTTATCAGAATAATATTTAAGCTTTTATCAGCTGTTTAAAAAAAATAATCTAGTGACGTAAGTAAAAGAGATAGAGAGCTCATAATAACCACGAAAAGTCAAAGATGATCACAGATAAGTAAAGAGGATGTATGTTTGCCTTTCTCCCATACCATGAAAACAAATGCAAGTCATACCAAGCAGTAATAATAATGAGGAAAGGCTACATCCCAGTTCACTTTTGCCTCTCCATCCATAATAGACCCGTCCATTGGAAATGTTACTATATATTTTAGGAGTAATTCAACGCAAAAATTTTATTTTCAACAGACCTTAGATTGCACCTTTTTAATTACTTGGAATTCAGTCAGGAAAAGGGGGAAAACATGTTTAACTCTCTGAAAATACCAAATAAAATTCAATCAGTTTAAATCAGATTTTGGGTTGTATTACATTTTAAATGTGAGGGAAAAAAAAGTCGTATCTTCATGAGATAATTGTATTTTGACAGTGCTATGTGTTACTAAATTGTAGGGGAACAAGAAGATGCTGAATTAGGATTTGACTTCCGGGATGTGAAGCTTTTCCCTTAAGAGACCGGGAGAAGAAGGCTTTGCCCTTAAGCAAAATGGAAGAGGAGGTGATGGAGGACCTGGCACGACCAGAAGGAGAACGGACTGGAATGTAAACAAGTTGATGAATTCACTAGAAAATAGTGTGTTATATTTAGTTAGTAGCCAATAAAAAGTTTTGTAGATGACGTATTGTCGTGGCTTTTTGTAAAATCACAGTTACAGTTTTTTTCCTAAACACCTGGTG
>NW_010125710.1:16110-26972 GCF_000699245.1 Pterocles gutturalis | reverse complement strand
TGTTGCTTCTGAGTCATGTCAGGCAGTTCCTAATGGACTAGCTTCAGCTCTGTGCTGCCGTACATCTTGGTTCTAAGACAGGCAGGAGTACGTACACTGTTGCCTTGCTAATGGGAAAATTACTTCATCAAGAATGACTGGCAGAAAACGATGAACAGCACTTTAAAGAAATCCAAGAGGCAACAAAATATGGCCAGTAGCAAAGGTCTAGAGCTTTCAGCAACCTTTCAGTATTACACTGATGTCAGGATATTGTCACTGGATTAAGATGGAGAGCCTAAATTTTTAAACATGCCTATTTTGTTTTGGCATCTCAGTGTTTGGCTATCAAATTCCCAACTAGCTGCCACCAGAATTGAAGAGCACCTTTTGTAGAAGCAGTCAGCCAAGCAACGATACAGCAACAGCAAGGAGACTGATGGCAAGAGGGACCCCCAGAGCAGGACAGCCAGTCAATATACATTTAGCAGCTGCAGATGTGCCAGCTCAGAAGAAAAATTACAGCTGAGTTTCAGCTGTGAGCAGCCTGTAGCAGTGTCACCAGCCATGTGGAGTTGGTCAGCATGCCCAAAAGGAAGAGTTCTACAAACAAAAACAGGCTCCGTAAAAAGGAGCCTGCACAGCACAAACTATGAGCTGTTCTTAATGTATCTGCTTACACCTGGTTTCAAAATAAAAGCTCAGCATTGAAAGTATTTTCCATATTGCCAGAAAGAACCACCTTTCATTTTCATCCAAAATCTTCCAAGAGCGTAACGCCTACAAAACTTGCCAACACTGCTGCATGTTTGGCCTATGTCACTTAGGTCAGCCAGGCACTTACTATCAGTGCTGCCTGCTCCACCTGGTCAAACTGTATCTTGTGTCAGTGAGATGCTCCTTCCTGCTGCCTGTTAGTGAGCTTGCTGTAGCCTCCTGCTCTGGTTGATAGTGTCACAGATTGCCTTCCCTGCAATCCTGTGGCATATAGCTGTTCTTTACAGAACTAAGTTTCTGATGGAGAACTACAAATAACCTGTTAACTCCCAGAAAAATCTGTGACTAGTCTTCAGCCTCAGTGATTTACTTTTTTTTAATCATGCTATATTTTCGAGGCTTTCTTCATAAGGAGAAAGACAAGCAACATTCTGAAATCTCTTTTGTCTTCCAGGCCTCACAAATTGGAGAGGATAGGCAGCCACAGGCTCTGGGAAGCTACACAATGCTAGCCTCTACTTCCAGCTGATACTTTATCTTCCTACTCTGACTACTAGTAAAAGTAATAACTGTGATGATAGTTATAATGATTTTGCTCTCAGACTGAAAAAGCTTCCACAGCAGTTCATCCAGGTTGCAGACCAATATAATCAATAATATATGAAAAAGATACTTGTATGGCTAAAAGAAGACTAAGACTCAGACTGAAAAAGCTTCCACAGCAGTTCATCCAGGTTGCAGACCAATATAATCTAATCAATAATATATGAAAAAGATACTTATATGGCTAAAAGAAGACTAAGACTGACAACTTTCTAGAGACGTGTTCCAGACTGTATTTTTAATTTCCAAATTAGTTTAAGACCATGCTAAGTAGCCCTTTCTCTAAAATACAGTAAACATGGCAACACCTTGCCATCTTGAAAGGGTCTACCAGCACCCCTATATACCACTCATAGCATGTACATACCCTCTTTGTTAACTGTAAATCCACTGTCTAGGTTTCACCTATGATTTGAGTACAACAGCGGAATCAATTTTGATGCATATGGGGTGAGCACACTCCAGATGAACAGCTGCTTGCTAGACTTTTGATACCTCCCACTTCAACAATAGTATACTTCTCCCCTCCTTGCGGTTACAAAGCTAAAGAAACAGCCTGAGAATTAGAGGTTTGTTGCTTTTTTTACCGCAATGGTGGAATTCCCGTTTTAGGCTGAACCACTGTCCTCATGTCAGCTGTGATTATTTTGCAACAAGGCCCTTTACAGAGAAGGCAAAGGCTAGGTAGGCATGTTGCATCAATACATAAAATATTTTTCCTTTATCATTAGAGTTTCAGAAAGCTGAGGAGTTCCTGAACTTCTTAAGAATTATTAGTAAAATTTCTGTTTATTCTTTGTCCTAATGGGAACAATATCATTATGATCACAGTGTCTCTGCACATCTCTTTCTCCCAATCTGAATACCTTTTTCATCCATGGGACACCTGCAGCTAGATTGGAGAAAGGATAGAGGTCTCAAGGCAATTATATTCATATTCCTATGAAGTTTTATGCAGAAAGGGAATGCACAAAGGACAAAGACCCTGAAAATATCTGTCTGTATGCCTTTCAGGTATGTATCAGGGAAAGGCTGAAGCACAAAATTATTGAACATCTTGGTATTCACAAGGTCCTCCTTTGTGGATATTGTCCTGATACTTTGTCTCAGCTATGAGAAAAACAAACGTCAGTCAGCTCTTTCTCATTCTCAGACACTATCTCAAACAACAAGATGCAAACCAACAGGAAAACTAATCCCAGCTTTCAGCTAAATACATCCCCAGACCGGCCCATGTCATTCCAGCACTTGGCCTGAATAACATAGTCATTGTTTTCCTGGGTTTTGACCTTGAATAGTCAGGTTTATCTTACTGGGTTGCCTTTGGCCTTGGCACACCAGTTTTCTGAATTAATTTCCAAATCCAGTATGTGATGGCTCTGTTTGTACTGGCACATCATACCCTGACTTATCATCCAAATGGGGCAACAGTGGTGAGCTATTCAGAATGCTCTAGTACACTGCTGCAAGGGTCAACTGAATTTCCAGCTTGTTTTGAATGTGATGGCAGACTAGCTCAAAGGATTTACAAGGAGATATCACTGTATGTTTGCTTAATCCTGTTGTCTTTATCCTAAGCATTTGTGACTGGCCACTTTTGCTCCAAAGTGGAAGTTAGGATACATGTGTTAGTCTGTCTTCAGGTGAGTAGTTCTTATGTTCAGGCATTCCAACTATGTTCCAAATTACTTCCTAGGTCTTCATCAGCCTCTAAGTTTAGCATCAGTGCCCAGAGTTTGTGTCATAAGCCATACCTGCTGCTTTCTGCAGCTTCTGTATTGAGATAACCTCCTGTTTTTTTCTGTTAACACTTTAAAATAACACAATTCATACACTGAAATTATACACTGTGGAAAGACTTAGCATTTTTATAATGTGAGATAATATTTTTATCTTTAAGCAAAGACTTTTGCTCAAATCTCATTGTCAGTCTAGTTTGTGCAAGGTCACCTTTGCTTACTGAACATGCAGCCAGAGATACATAATTGATACAAGTTAGGAAAAAAAAAGTCACTGTATATAATAATGGAGATTAAGAGAGAAGCACTTTTTCAGAGTGTCACTGTTTTTAAATGACCTAGCCTTTGTGCTAATACTTTTTGTTAGCATAATGCAATTGGGAGTTTCCATTAATACCTTTCCTCTTTTTAAAATCTAGTTTATATGAGCAAGCAGAAGGTTTGAATCAGACAAGACTACAAAACCTGGATAAAGCATGGACACCACTGCAGGACTGCATGGCAAAAGTGAATAATGCAGCTATTCTGGAATGGTTTTGATGGCGTAAGTCTGGAATGCCTCCCAACTGTGACATTTTTATTCCACAAAATCATTGATTTATTTTGGAAGACTGTACCTTTATAGACAATTACCCTGAATAACTATTCTGTCCATCAGCACTATGCGGGCAAGCATGGAGTGTGATTTTCAGAGCCATATGCAGTGTTATTGTTGTCTGGGCTACTGCAAAATCTGTGGGAAGGTTGTGGTTTAAATCTCTCAAATCTCAACACAAAAGCTCAAGTCTGCAGCTGGTGCAGTGTGAAGCGTTTTAATTTGTTAGCAGCATTTTATTTCAGCTTATTTTATAAAAGCAAAACCCTTTCTTAAAACCTGTTAGTTTAAAATGTGGATTAAAACCAAGAGAAAATAAACAGGAAAATGTTCATAGATTTTCCTCTTCACATTTGAGCTAGCTAAACAATAAACTGAACTTTGATAAACTTCAGTTAACATTTTATACTGAAAACAAAAATGATTGTGTCTATGCATGTATGAAACAGTAACAAATTTCACGATAACTTAACCTTTCTGACAATTTTTTAATGCACTCCTGTGAATAGGTCTAGAGCCTAGAACAATTTTCAGTCTGTGAGCCACCGAACTGCAGGAACTTGTGGAATTCAAGCTGTCTCTGGACTGCTTCCAGGGGGTCACAGAAAGATAAGGAAGAAAAACCAGCAAATGAAAGTTTGCTAGCCAGATAGCTGCACAGCCATAAGAAATGTTTTGTGAATCTGCAAATAGGGAGGCTGATCTAAACTGTTATTAACAGTTAAAGAGGAGCCATCTGTGCCTGTACAGAGTCCACGTAGAGTAGCATCTAGAGAAGTTTGCAAAGTCATGTTGTGTGTTAACATGGAATGCCAATATTGTTAAAGATCTTGTCACTACTACAGCTATCAGTTTTTTAGTGTTATGGCTTATTCAGGAAAATGAACATTCTAGACTTTAACCTAAGAGGTTTATTCTTTATAACCTGTAACATCATGTAAGCAACAAGTTTTAAAAGCCACATGAGTAAGTCAAGAGTGAAGGGATAAAACAAACAGAAAAAGATCTGTCATAAACAGCCTATATGTTCATGTTGTTCTGTATTTATATTCTTCTCAGAGACCACAGCTGTTTACAGCAGAAGCTCTGTGACTAACTAACAAGTTTCATCTCTTCCATAAATATGTGTATATATTTGTCTTAACTGCTTTTGAAAAAATTAGATAAACAGAATAAGTAGCAGTAGATGCGAATGTAACAGCTACGTATAAACGCCTCTGTACCTGGGTAGATATTCAAAGGAACTCAATTTTAGCTTTAAAACACTGTTGAATGGTTGCATTTTTTCCATTGCCCATGGCACATAACGAAACCGCAGCCGTAAGGTTAAACCTGTGATAGCCAAGCAAGTATCTCAATATCTTTAGATGAGCAAATGAATTAAAAAAAACCTCAACAATCTCCTAGAAACAAGCTAAAAAAAAAAAAAAACTATCAGAAGAGTGAAGGTGGATTTTGCACAGGATTAACTGCTTAGAAAGGCTAAGACTGAAAAGCATATTATCTCCGATTCAGCAAAGCGTTTAAAAAGCCTGTATGAGATTTACTGGAGTTAATGAGATTTAAAATGCTTAACTTTATACTCAGACTCATATTGTTTTCTGAATTGGCATCTTTGATAATGAGGGAGTTTGTT
Source organism: Pterocles gutturalis (assembly GCF_000699245.1). Lineage (NCBI taxonomy): Eukaryota > Metazoa > Chordata > Aves > Pterocliformes > Pteroclidae > Pterocles > Pterocles gutturalis. The sequence goes on along the minus strand of NW_010125710.1, from coordinate 21,703 downwards.
TAAGAAAGGAGAGAAACAAACAGTTCATACAATCTTCATAGATGCAAATCCTATCTGCAGCTTACCTTTCTCTGAATAGAAAAAAATTGCAGAATAATCCAAACCTTATTTGTACATTTATTGAAAGTGAGCTGTGGTGTCAGAAACATGAAGCTAGAGACAGAAATAGCTGTCAAATCATTTAGCTCTGTTATGCAGAACTCATATATATGTATATGGATAGCAATTTCCATATTGATAAACATTCTTTGATACAGCACGTTTCTGGGATAAGAAGAGACAGTCCTGTTAATACCTCGGCACTTCTGTTTCCAACCAATTAAAAAAGGCACTAGACTTTGTTTCCAGTCTCATGCAACCACAGAAATATAATATCAATTGCTAATAATATATTATACTAAAATCTTTCTTGCAAGCCAGCTTGTGGTATTTCAGTCTCTACAGAATTTAGACACTGTTTTAAGAAAATTCCTAGCTACTTTGGTCATAAAGAAAATCACAATAATATAAAACAGTCCTCTGTATTTTCTGTTGTTTACAGACTTGCCAGTGTAGTTATATCCTCAGTGTATTTCTTTTTATGTAATAAACACTTCAGATCATTATTTTATGGCAAGCACATCGTTATTGTTAAGCAATTACATAAAAATTAACATCAATAAAGGATACTGATAACTGAAAAGAGTAACTAAGAAATGGTGCATACTACTGCCTCGAGCCATCCTAGGCTGAGTATTGTCTCTCAATCTCAAAAATTACATTACCAGTGTTAGTATTTTTACAAGTGTTGTTATCCATAGATTATCTGTGTAGAGTTGGAAGCCACGAAAAGAAGAGCTAAAAATAAATGTTATTGCACCTTGTATAACTCATCAACCTCCACTTCTCCCTATATCTCTTGACATGCAGAGCACTGGAAAAGGTAGCCCCTTTGAAGAAAACTGAGAATTTATGTCTATGGCATATATACAGCAGATAAGCTGAAGAAAGATATCTTACTCTATTCATAAGAAAAAAAAAACCCACAAAACATTGTAGCACCTAGGCTGACAAAGTAAGTTTTACAACCATATGTAACATGCATATGTATCTATGATACACTTAAAAAGTCATTGCAATTGCTGACATTGTGTTTGCAAGATAAAGAAGCTCAGTGGAAAAATCAGTATCTAAGAGATGAAGACTAAGTATCAAAAAAGAGACAGAAAAAAGTAGATTAAAAAAAGAGTGCATTTCAATTCTGGGACTACATGACAATAGCAGGCTTTAGGATGTGTGGGGTTTGTGGTCTTTTTAGGACCTGATACAGCAATATTGGTGTTAAGTAAGGGGCTGGGCAAATGCTGCCCATCCCATAACCAAAGCATAGGCTGTGCTCATGCTGTCACCAAAGTAACCTGATGAGGTCCAGAAATAGCTCTTGTTCTCCACTGACACCACCCAGGGCCTGAGTACCTAACACAGGTATACAGAGCCGTTCTGATGGGCTAACGCCCTGCTTTCTAGGGGTTGTAAATCCTAAGCTAGGCGTTCATGGCTAAACAGGCATCAAATAAAATGTCTGATATGAATCAGAAGAAACACTGTTATGAAGTTTATGTATGCATCTCTTTGGAGTGACACTTATATATGGCAAATGCTGACTTAACAGAAGTGCTCCTTGTGTTATGAATTCCAGTTATTGCTCTCAGTCACTGAAGTAAGCTTTTGATTTCTTCCTGCTAGTCAAGACTTCTTGCAAGATAGTTACTTTTACGAAGGAATTCCTTAAAGATGTATTTTTACAGCCACTTATAAGAGCAGCAGCATACAATAAGGAATGTAGTAGCCCACACTGATAGAGTTTACAGTTTGTTCATTAGCCAGGTATTCTACAAAAAACAACAATATACATGCCAGCTATCTCAAATATTGTCATTTTCTCAAACGATTATCTGCTTCAAGTACATTAATAAACTTCATCTCTACCCATGTCCAAATCTCAGTAATTATCATGCCTTGAATGAGAAGGCGAGAAAATTGTAGATTTTATTAAGGAGATCTGTGAGGATTGTCATAAATACAGTAGCCAACAAACAAATTTTGAAGAAAAAGATTTGACTGATATCCTTGAAGTGCCACATTTAGTAAGCAGCACTACCACTGTTTCCTTTTTCTTAACCAGCAGGCCTCAACTATGAAGATGAAAGAAAGCACTTAGCACTCTCCTACACTACAGTTAGATCTCTATCCTAACATAGGCTGTCCTCTGATGCTAGAAAAAAAACCTTAAATTACCTTTTGTTCATGTGTAAAAGTCTAGATTTTCTTAAAACTTAAGCTTTAGGAGACACTGGAGAGAAGAGAGAATTTCAGAGACATTCACTAGGCTTCACTCAAGAGCAGCAGCTCTGTCGTTCCACTCACAACCGTAAAAAGTGCTGAGACTTGTGTCCTGATCACTCCTCTGAAAGTAAGGCAAATAAATAGCCACTAGTATTTGGTTTCTCATGAGGCAAACTTTTTACACATAGCAGTCTGCCTCTTCTGAAACGTCTGGGACTGACACAGATGGTGAGTCAAAGTGCTTTCAAACAGTAGCTTTATGCTCATGGAGTCCCTGTTTTTCAGACTCTATCTTCCCTTAGGAATAGGTATTTTTAAAATACTTGCATCTCTTCTACATTAAAGAGACCATCAGGAAAGCCTGCCAGCAGTTTACTGTGAGGACAGATGGGAGGGGAATTTGATTGTCAGTACCAGATTATCACCAGCTATCACATGGTTAATGTGCTGTAAGGTATTAGGCCAGAAACAAATTTGTGTTACTTTATCACAGAGCTCAAACTCAATTGCTTAATGATATGGCCACACTGATGTAGCTGCTGAACAGGAGACTGTGATTTGGACTGTGCTTATTAGACTTGTATATACAAGCAATTCAGGGTAACAGGAGCAAAAACCTGCTTCCTGTACAGCTACTTGGCATTACCTGTATCCATGCTTCCAGAAAATAAAGTTGACAGAGCAGTAAAAGCATATCTGTGTACATTATTCATGTACATTTACCTGTCAGCAGATACAGTTGAAATTCTCTCGATAACTACTTTCAATATTGATTAAAATAGTGTGCCTGTTTTACCATAACTGGAGACAATCTTTTATGTATTCAGTAAGCAGCACTTGATAACTGACTGCTAAATTAGCAGGTAAATTATTCACATATATTTAAAAGAGAGAGCAAAATTTTCTCTACCTTTAAGTTACTTTACAAGCATTATAAGAATCTTACTTCTCAACTGCAACCACCGTGGTGCTGCTACTCCATATTTACAAGTTTCCTGTTACATTCACTAGACTGTATTTACTTGGCTGTGCTAAAGGAGATTAATGGTTAAAGTATTCATGTCTCTTTGTGGCTGAGGGAAAGCATCAGAGCTAAACACTTCACAGATTTCTGGGAAGCTAAGAAGATGTGTGGCTGATGCTGCATGCCAAGAATAGGGCAAATGGCAGCAGAAAATCATTTAAAGTCACTTCAGGATCTTTGCTGAGTCATATCAGTTTCAGTGTCTGTGTGAGCAAGTCTGTGTGAATTCCACATCACACTCGAAACTACCAGAAGGGATTTTTGCCTGCCTTTAATATTTTTATAGCCAATTTACAACATCTGCCTGAAAAAACACCAAAACAAATTGAAAAATGCAGGCTCAGACGGTGTGTCTGAACATCTCCTATAGCTGGAATTTGACAGATCCAAATCCAATTGCCCATGCACCATTACTGAAAAAGTGTTCTCCTTATAGTCTGTCTGTAACTACAGTTTAAAATTTCTACTAATTCCTTTTCATTTTCTGACGAAGCAGCTGATGCATCTGTTACTCTCATCCACACCTTGCCTATTTTAGGCCCAGTAAGTGGCTCAAGGCACCTCCCTTTTAACAGTGTGGGTAGGCAGAGTCAAAATTGATTTATTTATCAGAGGAAGCACTGAGAGGCACTTCCACTCAGAGGTATGAGTTCTGGACCCCAGTTTTCCTCAGTGTTCTCTTCATTGCTCCATGAAAAAAAGAAGAGACCATGCCCACCAAGCAGCAAATTCTAATAACCATGCTCAGCTCAACAGTTCTTACTGATAGATTTGGTTGACAGATTTGGTCAGAAGGCAGAACTAGCACTCACTGTATTTGCCCTCTCTGCTTGTCTGCTTGCTGAGAGCCAGGGGAGAAACAGCACTCAATGATTGTCATACCTTTAATTCATACCTGACTTGACAGCTTAGGCAGCCTCACCAAACCCAGTGCAAGCAATTTCTGCACCAGTTCTTAATTGCTGGGTTGTTATATGGAATAAGCTCCTATATAATATATTCCAATAATCTATACATGAGCAGATAATGTTAAAGATATACAGGCCCACACTCCTTCCTATTTTCTGACTAGATACAGCCAGAACATAAACCTTTTTGGAAATGAGTGCCATTGCTTTACCTAGAATTGAGGATCTCAAACTATCCTGATGGAGAACACAAGTGGTAGCTATATACCATCCATAAGAGAAATGGACACAATTCTCACCTTAGCTTTGTCTGCTTCCAGCAGACCACTCTTATCTCCAGCTAGCTCTCACATGTACTCACCTTAACCAGACAAACCTTTCAATGGTGTGAGATGGAGAGGGATAAGCCTTGGTTTCACTGGCATATCACAACAGCCCTGCAATCCACCTTTTTGCTGCAAGCCTTTCAACAAATCCCAGTTTACACAATCAATTGATGGGCAGAATTAGCTCCGAGAGTGTCATTATTATGACAGAGCTGTGTTAAGTGTGCATTTACAAATTCAGTGCTTTAGGAGTTTTAATTCACTGTGAGTTTCTCTTTTTTTAGACAGTATGTCAAAATTTTATACTTGGAATATAAAGCACTTTATGGAATCATAATTTCAATTGAACTCCAAAATAGAGTTTTGCTGGTACAGAAGAACAAGTCTATCAGGGAGAAATAAACATGTTCTCAAGCTCAATGCTACCATTTGTATTGTCAGGGAGCTCCCTGTATCCCTAGATAATAAGGACTTAGAAGAATGTAGCCTTGGAGTTAGACAGTGGTAAAAAGATTTATGAAGTCATCCTACTTACTACAGCAGTGTGCTTTGTTTGGGCTAGAGGCTTCTTCCATTTCCCTTAGAAGATAATTTGAACTAAAAAATAACTCAGAGTCAAAAAAATTACTAGCCTGTATGATGCAGTTTATCCCATCTGTCTCTAATTTAATCATACTAATTAGCTGAACAATCATAAATATCATATTCTCCTTCTGTCATCACTGTTCACATTCTCCATATTTATCTGCAGATGCCATGAGCACTTATTTATTCTTGCTATATGGCAAACATTGTTATGTCAGGAACCCTGCTGTGATAAAGCTTTTCTTTAAAAAACATTCACCCCAAGGGAAAAAAAACAGTGTCCGCAGCTCGGTAACAAGTGGTAACAGGCTATCAGGTGGTCATATGTTAGCAGTTCAAGGTAAAGATTTTCAGGAGCTTAGGACTAATCTTAACTATTTTTTTAACCTCCATTAGCATATTAACTATGCAGTTTAACTCTGTGT